>NW_020874439.1:10600000-10890714 GCF_003935025.1 Abrus precatorius
TACTCAATTTTACCTTTTTTTAAGTAAATGTCTTGTATACCTTAAAAGTCAAATAACTTAGAATAACAATATTTACAAAATTAAATTAAATAATCTAAAAGTTTATTTGATTTTGAAAAGTATTTTACTTTTATTTTTACTTTTAATTATAAACATATTGCTCTATTGAAATTTTGTTTTCAATTTTCAATGTTAACTTGTTTTAATAAAATCATTTTTAAGTTACATTTTATAAATAGGTGTAATAGAAAAATTTATTATCATAATATTGAATAAAAAATAAAAATTATGTTGAAATATGAAGTTCACATTTATGAGTTAACAGCAACACATCAAAAGCTGTGTAACTAAGAAAATCTCAATTTCAAAATTGTTTAAAATATTTTAAATGAGTTATTCAAACTTATAACTCAATCACTCTTTCTATATTGAAATCAAGTTCACATTCAATCATTAGGTAAATCTAGAGCGCTTTAGTTATTAAAATATATAATATTATTAAAGTCATTTTTCAAAATTTTAAATTTAAAAATTTATTATTTAAAAATTGAGATTCTTAACATTAAAAAAACATAAAATTAAGTAATAGAATGACAATCTATCACATAAGTATCAGGACACAACAATTTCATTTAAAATTTTTTAAAAATAGTTCATTTTGATCTTAGACTTTTATAATTTCTTAAAAATAAAATCTCTTCCTCTTTTTTCTTTCTTTTGTTTTATCTTTTGCATGAAGTCTTCTTTTTCAGCCATATCTTTGCCTTTAACCACCATAAACTGCACCCTGCTATCAATATTATCATTTGACCAAAATGTCAGTAACTCTCTTTCTCTTTCACTTCTTAAATTTACACAAGTCAGTTTACTATTATCAACACCTTTTTTCCACCGCAAATCAAGGCTCCTATCATCAATGTCGTTATCATTTAACCAAAAAGCCATTCACCCTCTTCCTCTCTCACTCCTCAAGCCCTACATATTAAGTCACTTTGTGAATGTCAAAATGTTAAACCATCCCATTTCATAAAAAAAAACAAAAATAAATTATTTTAAAAAATTCATAAAACATTACTTCCTTCCTTATGTTGCTTAATAAGACATTATTATTTTGTTAATCAATTTTAACATTTTTTAAACGACAAAAACTAATTTCATTAACAATTGTTACTCTCAAATATTAACATCTAAAATTTTAAAATTAAGAAACTAAACCATCCAATCTAAAATTAAATTTAATTAAATATTATATTCAAATCAACTTAAAACGATTCACCTTATTTGATGTTCAAATTCAAATGTTTATTACTTAAAACTTAATTTATACTAAACCAAACAATTCTATAAAATTATTCTTTCATTTGTGTACTTAATATCTGTTTTAAGACTTTAAATGTTCAATATAGGCTTTCTATGTTTCGCATTTTTCAGTCGGTTTAACATATCAGTCACAATCCATCATTTTCTTATAATTATTTGTCAACTGTAAAATAGCCCGGTCCCATTTTACCTTTCTTCGATGGGCCAAATTATAAGTTTATTATTTTGTAATTTTTTCTTCAAAATACATGTCAATAATCATATAGCATAAAGCTAGGAGAACATTTGATTAGCTCGTCTTTCGGAAATGTGAATGCCCGTCGATGTGCTTCACGTGTTAATCAACTCCCACAAATGTCAGACATGACTACTTTATGGAAAGAAAAAACGGTCGAAATCGACAAAACAAAACAGAAGATAGTATATTGAAAACGAATAAATAGAGCAGTGATATGTAGCTTCAGCTATTCAACCTTTTACATTGAATACTAAATTGTGAGCAACTGACAGAGACCAACAAATGATACCTGCCACACAAACGCAGACGATACTTAATAATATACCCTCCAATTAATCTACCTCAATAGCGGATCTGAACGAAACGTATCTGGTCATGGTCATGTCTAGTGCAAAACAATAATAAAAAGCCATTCCGAACACTTACCGGCGAATCTCAGTTAGAAACAACAAATAATTTACAGACATATTGAAGCCTATGTAAAATAGTACGAATTGAAGTATGCACAGAATTATCCAACCACAATACAGGGTGACAAGTCGAGCACATCCCATTGCTACAATAACAATATCTATTACAGTAAACAAAAGATGGGTTTTGACTCACTCACATTGAATCAGGAACAACCAAAACATCTACTTACAGAGAAAAAACTAGATGGCTGCGGCTCTGCATCAGGCTCTGATTTTCTTTGAGGAAGCTGCTTAAAAAATGCTTTCACAGCTCCTGTCACTCCATCCTCATTTTCCATGGCCTTGGCAAGGTCAATTGCACGTTCCTTTACCTGGAATTATGTTAACTAATTAATGTAACGGTTATTATCTTTTGCAATAATACATACAACAAAACAGATTTCAACCATAATTGGATTTGCTTTGCACAAAATCTCAAAACACTAAAAGTTCCTCATTAGGGACAATCATTTAACGACATGCAGGGTCAACACCTCCCGATCAGCACATCCAACAAATACAAAACAAAAATAAGCTGAGCATAAAACTGAATTTGATATAGATAAGGGTCAATTCCAAGGTTGTTCAAAACGCAGCAGTGTAGACAAGACTCTAAACAGCAATTTGATCACTTCTGTTTGGCCATTGGATTCAGGGTGATAAGTTGTGCTCATTGTGACTTGCAATTTGAGTAGACATACTTAGAGAGCCTGTCAACTACCACCAAAATGACATTGTTACCTTCGGATCGAAGATATGGGCTGTAATAATCCGCTTGGAAGGGTACCGATGCAGCGTACGTGATGGAATAATAGGGAGACTATCAATAACTCGTTGATTCTAAGAATACCAAGGGATTGACACAAGGATATTGAGAAATATTCAAAACTTCATTAATTAACCTGCCCCTTTCATAGGCCTTTGATGCCAATATATAAGATCAGCAAAACTACTAAAATCCTAACAAACTGATCCTAACAAATTGATAAATATAAATCTTCTTAATTAAAGGAAAGATAAAGATCCTAACAAACTGATAAAAATTAAAAAACCTACTAGAAAGATGAAAACATAAATATGGCTGTTAGCCACTTTGCATGACATCATTCTCCCCAGAATGAGAAAGATTCACCCTCGAATCGGACAATGGCTCATCAACAAAAGTATTGTCACCCAAGAATGGAATAAGATGTTTCACATTGAAAACATCAGATGTGTGAATGTGACTTGGCAATTGCACATGATATGCATTCTGATTTATCTTCTCAGTAATTTCCACAGGTCCTATTTTACAGGCAACAAGTTTGTTCTAGTCATGAGCTGGAATGCAATCCTTGGTAAGAAATAGCCCAAACAAGGTCACCAACCGAAAAGTCCACAGATCGGCATTTTTTATCAACATGTATCTTGTATTTGTCCGTAGATATGGTTAACTTGGAATGAGTTTGTTGGTGAATTTCGCAAAGCTGTTCAATAAACTCCTCAGCTGTAGCATGTGTGCGCACATTACTAGGAAGAGTCAACAGTCTAGTGGGCCACGTGGGACGATCCCATAGATGACCTGAAAAGGACTAAATCCAGTGCTTGTATTTTTGGCACATATCACAAGATCTTACAAACTCTGACAGATTTTTTCATTCCCAAATAGGAAAGATTCCCAGCTAACCTACGATACATTCAGTGATAACCAGAATGTCCCCTAATAGTTGTAGCATGAAACTCCTGCAGTAATGTAGGAATAAGAACAGACTTTACAGAAACTACTGATCTGTTTTTGAAGAAAAGCACTCCTCTGTGAAGAGAAAAGTAGGGCCGACTATTAGCATCCTTGGTGAGATAAAAAATGATGTGCTGTAACTCGGTCCATATCCACCTCTTTTTTAAGCTCTGTGCTTTGTTGCCAAATCAGAAAAGAAACTAAACTAGCCAATTCACCTTCTATTGGCAAACAAGAAAGTGTGTCTGGCAGCTTTGTTTTCAGGCCCTGGTTTATATATCACCTCAAATTGGAAAGCCCAACCAATTTTCTGATCTGCAGAAACCACTCGTTGCTGCAACAACTCCTTAAGACCACTTGAAAATACAATAAACTTGGTGCCATTAAGTAATGGCACCAATGCAAAACTGATAGGGCTACTTTCATGAGCTCTTTCTCATAAATAGATTTTGAGGTTGGTAGAGAGTGATTTGCTAAAATAAGCCAAGGGTTTACCATGTTGGATTAAGACAGCACCCAAGCCTGTGCCTGATGTATCACATTCCAAGGCCAAAGGGCTGTGAGAAATCAGATAAGGACAACACAGGAGCAGTTGTAATTGTCTTCTAAAGAATTTCAAATGTTTGTTGAGCTGCTGGTCCCCAATTAGAAGCTTCCTTTTTGGTCAATTCTGTAAATGGTTTTGCCAGCTGCCACACCCCAGTATGAACTTTCAATAGTATCCCATCAATCCCCCAAAACCTCTAGCACCTTTCACATTTCTAGGTTCTGGCCAATTGAGAACACACTGCACCTTAGTTGGATCCACAGACAACCTCATTTGAGAAAATGTGATCCAAATACTCAACTTGAGTTCTCCCAAAGCTACATTTCTTCTTATTTGCAACAAACTGATTTTCTTTGAGCACTTGAAGGACAGTAGATAGGTGCTGCAAGTGAAGCTTCCAATCCCTACAATACACCAATATATCATAAAAAGTACAAGCACAAATCTGTGTAACATGGCTTGAAAGTCCGGTTCATTGTTGCTTGAAAAGTAGCTGGGACATTCACAAACCCAAAGGGCACTACAAGGTATTCATAGTGACCTTCATGGGTTTTAAATGCTGTCTTGGACACATCTTCCTCCCTCATCCTTATCTTATGGCACCCAAATTTTAAATTTAACTTTTAAAAGAAGCTTGATCCATGTAATTCATCAATCAACTCATGAACAACTGGAATAGGAAATTTGTCCTACACCATTGCCTTATTAAGAGGCTTGTAGTCCATGCATGTCCTCCATGTAGCATATTTTTTCTTAACAAGAATTACTGGACTAAAAAACGACTAGAACTATGATGAGTTATACCTTGCGGCAACATTTTGTGAACTTGATGCTCAATTTCAGTTTTTTGATGATGTGGATTGTGATATGGCCTAACATTTATTGGTTTTGTGCCTTCCTTCAGATTGATGGAATGGACAATTCCTGAAGCATGTAGCCCAAACATTTCCTTAAAAACTTGTGGAGACACTTGCAACATTCCCTCTAACTCCAACTGCTGTTGCGAATTCAGCACTCCCTATTGTTTCCCACCAAAGCCCCTACTCTAAGTTCCACAGTTAACCTCCTTGCATCCTTTTCAAGCCTTCCAAAGCACCAAGGAAAGAGTCTTTAATGTAGGGAGTGCCACCGTAAGTGCATCTTGAACCTAGCACAGCAACAACATGCAATTCGACAGTCTTTTCCTGACTTGAAGGACAGTCATATTCCCCCAATCCATTTCCATCTTATCTAGTGTTTCCAGCCTGCTATCTGTAAGATCATGTCCACCCCTCCTAAGTCCAGAACATAAGCATCCACAACCTCATCTGTATGTTTGAACTGCAAAGGTAGATTGAAGCATTTTGCCCTTATGTAAACCTTGTGACCATCCCCCAACCTCACCCCAAATCGTTTTGTAGAGTCTAAAAGAAAATTCAGTGAATATAATACCACCTCTGGAGCCACAAAGTTATGACTCGCCGCACTATCAACCAACACCAAAATGGGTACCCCTTTCAAGGTGCCATCCAACTCAGCTTTATACATTGAAAAATCAGAACTTGTCACTCCCATGAGGCCCATAAGCTTACACTTTAATGCCAATATTTCTTCTGCTTCTCCCTCACTGTCCCCATCTCCCATTATTACTAGCTTTAAGCTTTTTACTAGGCACTCATGCAAGGGATGAAACTTCTCCGCACAACAAAAACACAACCCCTTCACCTTTCTTGATGGACGAGTGATGGACACCTCTGGATATTTCTGCAGAACCATGATGATCATTGTCCCACTTGTGCTGAGCTGAGTTCAACGTTGTTTTAGACAAGTCCTTCATATATGCCGACTTTTGGTGGGAAGAACCCGATCCTAATTGGGCCCAATAACTACTGGGTTTTGTGGAGCCCATTAGACTTGATCCATCTTTCTCATTCTGATTTAAGTGTGACCCATATGGTTTTCCTATTTTGGCTCATATAACCTGAATGAATCTAAAAATGACGAAACGTCATTGCTAATTACCAAGCTGTCAATTTCCGGTTCCATGTCTTGTGCAATCTGCATCGCCTACCATTGATTGAGAGGGGAAAAAAACAGACCCTTTGTCAGATATTGAGTCTTAGTCAAGCCATGAAATATAAGATATTGGGATTCCAATAAGTGAGGAACCTGTGCTGAAACAATTTCAAACAATCAATGTAGTCATCTGCCATACATGATTGATGAATCACCGGTAATTCTTTTTCCCCCATAGAGTGCAACAGCAAAGCCTGTTTTAACTTTGTCCATGTTTGTTGCTCCTCTGATTCTTGTAATAACATAAACCAATAAATGGTACTTCAATTCATCATGCGTATCATGCACTCGGAGTAGGTTTCGCACGTTGGATCTACCCCATGGGATCAACCACTTGGAATCCTGACACCTCAACTTGTTTGCTGCAAGGCGATGCTCATGTACTCTGTCATACGATGGCCCACCTGATTTTGGAATCTCCATGTGTCGTCTCCTACTCCTATGCCACTGTTATGCCCCTCATTTCTGCGAAGGGACTGATGCACATCCTCTTGAAATTCGATGAATGAACATTGCATCTTGCATTGTGACTGCTGAATCTCCAAAAGAATAGCTTGAAACTCGCTTAAAGAGCTGTCCAAATGCTTCCAACTGAGTTACCCACACCTCCAACAGTTGGTTTTGGTGGCATTGTGACGTAATCGGCAAGTTGGACCAATTGATGGAAACCAACAAGAATGAAATGTAAGTATTACTATACGAAAAAGAAAAGGGTGGGTACACATAACCAGAGCCTATGGGTCCAATAGAACTCCCAATAAATACTGGAATTCTGCTCCCTCTAACAAAATGCAACAACTTACTTTTCCCAATGCCTTCACACACATGCCTCTCGCTCTCATAATGCTTCTTCCAACTAACTCATGCACTGAATTCCCTTTTTGTGCCCTTACTCTTTCTTTCTCACATACACCTTCCACACTTTAGGCCTCTCAATAGGATCCAATAACTGATCCTGTTCCCTTAGCATGTCACTTGGGCCAACAGCCCCAACACCCATTGAGAATGTACAGATTAAGAATTACCTCTAGTCAAGCTCTGATAGCATGTTGAGAGAGACATACGATGAATCCAGGTGTTAGAATAAAAAGTGAAGCTATTTATTTATAATAATACTCAATCATTACACAATATTACATGATATCTACATGATATTTTGTTATCTAAAATCATGTTATCTACATAGCTCCTTACTTACATAGTTACTTTATTTACATTATTCTCAATAACAACGTTCGCTCAATACTACTTGAAGGGCTAGTACACAACTAGCTCACATGGGCGCTAAGGCTGCAAAGCATGATGGGATGTTACGATTCAATTGCAAAGTTTGAGACTTGAATTCCAGAAAGTATGGGATTCTAGCGAAGTCTATAAGACCTTGGCTTCATCAAATACAATGATTAGCTTTTATGAGTAATGCACAACCAGCTTGCATGGGACTAGGGCTACAGAGCATAGTATGTTAGGATCTAATTGCAAGGTACAAGAGTCCCACATTGGAAGTATGAGATCCTAGTGTAAGGTTTATAAGTCCTTGGGCTCTAACAATAATGGCTAGCTTTTGCAGTATGGTTCTCTTCGAGGTCCTTGTCGGTTTACCAAACTAATACATTAGTATGCAGATTTTGTAGAGAAATCATTGTTTGTAATTTTTGTACTTTTTCATTCTTGCATAGTAATTTGAGGCGTTTATGTGGCTAATTCTGTTATTGGTTTCAGTAAAGTTAGTAGCAGAACTAACTGAATAATTGGACTCTTAATGGTGTATATATGGCATTGCCAATGAGGTATTGAATCAAAATGAGAATCAACCTTTCTTCCAAAGTCTCATTTTTTTCTCTCTCTCATGTTCGTTTTTCAGTTTCAGTTAGATTTCTTTTAAGCTCCATTAAATCCTACTGAGAGTGGAGCATAGACAAAGCTAACAGGAACTTGATATAGAACCAAAACCAAATATAGACACAAACTCAATGCTCCCCTTTGTGTGCTTTTGCATTTATTTTTGATATTTCAAGAAATTTATATTTACCTTGGGATCTAGCATAAATTTTATTGCATCAACCAACTTAGGAAGCGAAAACTCATCAACTGGGATAGGTGGAGGACCAACTCCTCTAGCATATACTCTTTCTCCCCAAAATGGTTGATCACCGAAAAATGGGACAATGGTCGTTGGGCACTACCAATAAAATATCAATTATTAAAAGTAGAATCAAATGATATGTTAATCGGTAAGGATTCAAAAAGCTATGAAATTCTTACTGCAGCTTTCAGCCCAGCAGCTGTTGTTCCTGCACCTCCATGATGAACCTGCAAATAATTGGTAAAAGAATAAGAATTAAAATTGGAGTGATAGATAATTGAAACCAAAAATTTAAACAATACTAAAAAGAAAATTAAAATATCAATGACTTATCCAGCAGTTCTAGGAATCTAGAGAAACGAAAAACTTGGATAATTGGGTTAGTTAGCCCTGAAATGTTGCAGGGCATTGGTTATCCCAAATGGCATAACCAAATACTCAAAATAGCCTCCATGCATCTTGAAAGCAGTCTTATGCACATCAGCTGGATGCATTCTAACTTGGTTATATCCAACTCTTAAATCAATCTTGGAGAAAATCACAGATCCATGCAGTTCATCTAAAAGATCATCCACCAAAAGGAATGGAAAACTTGTCTTTGACTGTATTTTTATTAAGGCCTATAATCCACACAGCCTCCAAGACATCCTTTTTGCCAACCAAAACTACAGGACTTGCATAGGGACTGTTACTGTGCTGTATAATAACCACTCTCCAGTGATTCTTTCACTAATCTATCAATTTCATCTTTCTATTGTTTCCCATATCTGTAAGGTCGCTTACTAATTGGATTGGCCCCTTGCACAAGTGAAATTCTGTGGTCATGTCTATCTCTTGGAAGAGGCAGTTCTGTTGGTTCTTTGAAAACATCTTCAAATTCCAGCAACAATTGCTCGAAATCACTAGAGATATCAATTTCAGGAGCGTGTGTTTTCAAAGAATGCAATAAACCAGTTTCTTGGTTGCAAGAATTCTGTGGTCATGTCTATCTCTTGGAAGAGGCAGTTCTGTTGGTTCTTTGAAAACATCTTCAAATTCCAGCAACAATTGCTCGAAATAACTAGACATATCAATTTCAGGAGCATGTGTTTTCAAAGAATTCAGTAAACCAGTTTCTTGGTTGCAAGGTTGTATCATGGAGAAATGTACACTACTTTCCAAAGCCTTGGACAATTGCTGTTTCCTCACAGTTTTAACATTAGTTGTAGCCCCTCTCAGGACATGTTTCCTGCCATGGACAAAAAACTGTATTGACAACTTATCAAAATTCCATGTAATATCCCCTAATGTCACAACCCATTCAATTCCTAACACCAAATCACAACACCCTAGGGGAATTAACATATCATCAGAATTGAATTTAGTACTTTGAATTGTCCAAGAGAATCCGGTAATCTTAGAAGAAACTGTAACTTTAGTGCCATCTACAACTGTGACATTTAGAGACTGCACTTGTAATTTCCTGGATTTTGTAAATAATATTTTAATTACTACTATATATATATATATATATATATATATATATATATATATATACACACGAATTGCCATATGTTGAGTGTTTGGGTATGTGATAATGATGTGTATTAGATGATGGTAGAAATACATGTGTGTGAATATATGTAGATAAATATGCAAGTATGATGTGAATATTGCCTTTTGAGTTAAGATTGGACATGTTTGATTTGTGACTTAGCTGGACTAATTGGAAAATATAGTTTGGAGTGTGCTGCAGGGGCGTTCTCGCTGTAGCAAGAAGGCCCTGGGCATGAAGCATGAGTCTGTGGCGTTCTCACTGCAGCGAGAGGACCCTAGGAGAAGGGGGTGATTTTGTCGCATTTTCGCTGTAGCGAAAGGGTAACAGAAAAGGGTGCATTTCTGAGTGCAGTCTCGTAGCAAGATTCTAAAAAAGTCAGAGTGCAGTTTTCTCTAAAATTTTTGCTGTAGCGAGAGTGTCGCGACCAGAAGGGTATTTGAGGGGTTTAGGATTTGGAAAACACATTCCCACTCTTTTCTCTTCATCTCTGTTCTGATTCTCTCTATTTTCAACCTGTTCTTACCGATTAAACTGCCTTCAAAGCCGATCGTGAGTTGGGTTGAAGGTTGAAATCGTGTTTAGAACGCTTAGAGGTGATTTTTATTGGTTAGAGTTTCGGTTCCCTCTTCCTTGATTTCTCAGTTTCTCATAAAAAAATTTCATGTGTTTAGGACAAAATCCGTGGAGCTTTTTCATTGTTGATTTTGTGTTGTCTTCTATCCGAGATAAAGGAGGACTCTACCATATCTCATTTTTGTTTTGAACCCGTTCCTTTTATATGTTGTAAGGTGGTTGAGATAGAATGTAAGAATATGTATTTTGATGGATTTCTCGTGCTGAAATGGTTGGATTGTGATTTGGGTTGTAACTAGGAATGGTGTGTATGGAATATAATGTGATTGAGTGTGGGCATATGTGCTGTGTGTGAACATGAATATTATGACGTAATTGAGAATGTGGGTAAAATGTGTGCAGACATGCCATTGATTGATGTTGAATAATGAGATGATTGAAAGTGTGTGGGATGGCATGTTGAATGTAAATGTGGTTGTGTTTGAATATCTTGGAATGTTGTGAATGGTTCAGTGATACACTGGGAATGTGAAAGATGGGAGCAGTAAGAATACCTTAAGGAAGAGAGGGTGATGGTGACACCAACAGTGAGCTTGAGTGCACTACAAGCCACACACTGTCCTTCTGACTCAGCCCCTGACTAACACCTTTGCTAAGGGGACCATTGATGAATCCACATTTATTGAATTTTTACTTGTCTTTTTAGTATTCCTTAATAGAAAAAGTAAACTTAGAAAATGTAAATAACATAAAAAGATCATTTTAGTTAAATATCATAGGTTTCTTAATTTTTGGTTAATTTACATTTATTTACATAGATATAATTTATAATTTTGATCATTTGAATAATTGTGCAGGAATTTCTAGGCTTATTTTATGGATTTCTAGCCTTTGAAAAAATTTGAGTTGAAAGTGACTATTTTCAGAAGTGATAGTAGACACTACAACAAGCTAGATCCAGAAGGCAGATCAAAGTGATCACTTTCAAAGTGATAGTGGACATTACAGAGACCCCCAGACTAAAGAAGGTCTGTGCGTACTTTGAAATCCACAGTGACAAAGCCACTTTGAATTCCATAGTGACCACTCTAGAGAGGGATGACAGGATGGGAGGCTGCGCGTATCTACTATGACTTTTATAATAGCTATTATGGACGACGACTACAGCACTATGTTAGAAATCTTTTTTACACTTTTAGATTTTTTGCCATTTTGGGAACACTTACAGAGCTTATGTCAGCCTTAGGTGACAGCCAAGGACCCAACCTAGGGTTTGATTTTCATCTTCTTCCTACTTTTCTTTGATTTCTGCATTAATGTTGCTGATTTTTCTTTATTTTTATTTGATAATTGTAAGACCTATCCTCATAGAGGGCTAAACTTTTTATAATCCCTAGTGACTGCACTTAGACTCCTGAATTCCTGGGTTTTGAATATTAATATAATTCTTTTTTTCCATGAATTTCTTTATTCCAAACTCTTGAATCAAATTAATGGTTGAATGATAGAAGCATTGCGTAATGAACCCTAATTCGTGTTAATGAAATTCTAAACTTGAATTGCTTAATTCTAGATTTATTTCTAAGATTGCGTAATCTTGGAATGAGAGATTAGAATTCATTGAATTGCTTAATTCTTATGAAAATATAAGATTGATTTTCGCTTGTTAAATTAACCTAATTCTGAGAGAAAAGTAAGAGTATTAAATCTTGAGAGGAATAGAGATAGAGTCTACATGAATGAACTAGGGATTACCACTTTTTATTGATTGAACTTTATAATTTTGTTTCTTGCTCTTTATATTAACTTTGGAATTACACAAACCCCCCTCCCAATTAATTGCTTTTGTAGTTAATGTTTATAACATGTTTGATGCATATTCACAACTATTGTCATCGGAGACGACCTAGGTTAGCACCCTAATATTACATTAATTTCTATTTATATTTTAATGAGAATTTGCGACAAAACTTTCATTCATCACCCGTGACCGCACACGTATCCGTGAGACAGGAGTAATACTGCGACCATCTATGGTGTGAAACTGAGTAAATCCCTAAAGTTGAAGACATCAGGAATTTGTGATCATAGTGCCACAGTGAGCGTGACTAACATGCAGTGAGCGCACGTGTGTATGAATTGTTTGATGATGCAGTGAACGCACCCGTGTGTGAATTAATGTGATTTATTTCTGTGTACAGTGAGCGTACACGTGTGATGATTGATATGTACTTGATGAGCGTGTGAATGCGATAATCCGGATTTTATTATATAATGATTGGAGTAGGCAAGGTGAGTCTCTATATTTGTATGTGATAGTGTAGAATACTCACCTTTACATTTATTTTCCAGGTGACCAAGACGACCAACACTAGACTCAGTGGACGGAAGGATGGAACTGTTATAGAACTTAGCAAACTGATTTTTGAAATTTGATGTATTTAATTTGGTCTTATAGCATTTATTTGATGCAAACTTGTAACCCTCCTTCTTTCGAAATACTCTATTGAACCACGTATTGAAAACCGTTTAAATGAAAGTTTTTATTATTCCTAAAAATTTTGCGAAAATTAATTATTTGGAAAAATTAAAGTGTTACAGCACTAGGGAGACTTTACAGCCAAGCTATTTAGCTACTTCAATGTCCAAGACGATATGAGTGCTTCCACTATCAATGAGCACATGCAAAGGTTTCTTGCTGACATAACCAGTGATTCTCATAGTCTTAAACCTAGTTAGACCAGTCATAGCATTCATTGAAATTAAAGGGTCAGCAGTGTCGTGCTCCACAGATTCCTCAGCAAGGGACATGTCGTCCAAGGTTTTTGTCACTTCTTCAACTTCCAGAACATGAATTTGTAACTTTTTGTGGGTTAGACTATGTTCTATAGTGAAGGATTCATCACAAAAGTAACATAAAACCTTGGCACGCCGCTCACTAATATAAGCCAAGGTACGGCTTTTTGTAACTTGTGTTTTAAGTTTGAAGGTGTCTGAGGATTTGGGTGGGTTAGACAGTATAGGGGGTTTGTTGGCAGGTTTAAATGGCTTAGAAAATGGTTTTGAGACTATGGTGGAATTGGTACTGGATTCATATAGTTTGGCCAAGGAAAATGCTCTCTGCACAGAATCAGGTTGGAACATGCGTACCATCATTTGAACCTCCTGTTTTAACCCTCCAAGGAAACAACTCAGTTTGTTGTCATCAGATAAACTCAGCCTAGTAACAATAGAATCAAATGCCTCATGATAATCTGTAACTAACCCTTGCTGTCTTATTAGCTTCATTAAATTGGCCATAGGATCATCACAGACCTCTCCAAACCTGTCAACCAAAAGTCTAGTGTATTCTGACCAAGAAGGTAAATTGGGTAATCCTATGCTTTTAACATAAGCACTGTGCAAAGTGCTCTACCTTCGAAATGAACAACAGCCAGACGTACTTTGTAATCATCCGGTGTATTGTCAATAGAGAAAAAAATTTCACATTGCAGGATCCATTGATTCACAGCATCGCCATTAAATCTTGGAAATTCTAGCCTAGCCAATCAGGTGTTACAAGAATAGGTAGAAGATCTTTCACCACAAAATGGATTGCCAGAACTTTGCAAGTGATTTGGCCCAAGATTTTGATTCTTGCGAAGATCTTGCAACTGTTCTTGAAGTTGGTGAGACAAAGATTGGCCGAAAGATTGAGTCAATGACTCGTGCAGTGACTGTTGCATATCCCTATTATCCAAGTTCATTTCTCTAGATTCCTAGAACTGCTATATCAAGTGGTGTCAGCCTGTTACGTTCCAGAAGCATCATCAATGGCAGATTCAACATGCAATCGAGTGGTAGAATGCAAAATGGAGGATCGTTTGGAAACACGTCTCAGCTTGAAGATCAACACTAAATTCATGGAACTCGCAAACACTTTATTGATTTGGTTTGAATTACAAGAGAATGATAGTGCAGAAAGTTTTTTGTTATTGAATGACCTCAAATTCTGTTGTGGTCAACAATATATAGCTTATCCACACAACAGAATTTACAAAAATAACCCATACTTATAATAGCCTATAACAAAATATCAATGACTTGATCCATAAATCACAAGAGCTCTAATGGTTATACAAACACTTGCCAATAAAAGATATTCCCCTACTGGACATGAACTACATGACCATATCAAAAGAGAAGTACATAAGCTCCTTTCCATTTCTACAACACAGCACCTTCTCAGATGTGTTGGGTTTTTTAGTTTAATTTTAATTATTGTTTATTCTTGTTGAGAGAGAAGAAAACAAAAGAACATTTAACAGAATCCGTGTCTCAAATTATACAGCAGAGAAAATTATAGATAAGAGTATAATTAATTACTGTAATTCAAGGCTTTTTTACCCAGAAGGTGTAAATCCATTTCCAAAGTCCCAAATAAGTGCAATTTGAAAAGTAATTCCCAGAATAGGTTCAGTTGTGATTTGTGAATGGTATTTGTGACTTAATATAATTTTTTGTTACATATGGCATCCACAACTTGTAATTTTTTTTTTTAAAATTAAAGGAAAGTCATGTTTCCTATCAATGACTTATTTTTTCTTAAAAGAACGCAAGTCCCATATCATGTTCATGACTTTATTATCTTCTTCTAATTTTTAAACCTAAACCTTAAGATATATATATATAGCTTCTATTCTATGTTGATCTTTTGACGGCCAATCAAGTTTCCTCCAAGAGAGTTGGTAACCATTATGAAGAATTATGGGAACCCCCCCTAGAGTGTTGTTTATATTATCCAAGGGACTTAGTCTCAACCAAATTTTTTTGTTCAATCTTTCTCTTATTATTCTGCCTCATGTTGGAACCATAGTCCACATCCAATTAAAGATCAAAACACCCTATCCATCCTGCCACATATCTTATGTACAATCCTTTCCAGTAACTCTGTTGTTGTCCAATCAGCCCTTCCCCAAAGAGTTTGTTATCTACCATGTCACATGTTGCATGCGTCTACACCAAAAAAGCTTCTCTAATGCCATGTACTATCATACAAGGGTTCGATCATGTTAGGGATTTTAGTTCTAGGAATTACAAAGAAATCGAAGAACTAGGGATGAGAAAGGGAACTCTGAAAACAGAGAAAGAGTTCCGATATTATTGATACAGAAGTGAGATACAAGAATCTTTTTACAAGGATTATTCATGAATGCTGAATTCCTCTCAACCAAGCTACTTATAGCAATTAACCTTCCTAACAGAATTGGTTATTGCTAACTACTTGTAAACTGAAAAACCATAACAATGCCTCCCTCTTGAAAACATCCTTGTCCTCAAGGATGGAATGAAGGATATTTCTTCATCAACTCATAATAAAACTCCCAAGTGGAATCTTCCTGAGACTGATGCTTCCATTTCACAAGCACTTTTGTAACAGCTCTTCCCTTCCTTTTGACTGTCATCCTGTACAAAATTGCTTTCGGTTCCTTGTCCACTGCAGTAGCTTCCAACTGCAGTAGAAGTTGCTACATCTACATATCTTTTCAACTGGGACACATGAAAAACATTGTGAATTCTGGAATCAGCAGGGAGTTGAAGCTTGTATGCAACTACTCCAATGACATCAATCACAGGAAAAGGACCAAAATACTTGGGTGCTAACTTGGCATTGGTCCTTGGAGCTACTGAAATTTGTCTACATGCATGAAGCTTAACATAGACCATATCACCAATTTCAAACTTCCTATCACTCCTTTGCTTATTAGCCAACTGTTTCATCCTTTCTTGAGACCTCTTGAGATGGAACTTAAGTAACTTCAGCATTTCTTCTCCTTTGGTGAGGCTTCTGTCAGTCAATTCCACCTTGGATGCTCCCGGTAGGTAAGGAAGATGAATAGGGGGAACCTGTCCATAAACCACTTCATAAGGAGTGGCTTTAATTGCAGAATGCTAGGTAGTGTTGTACCACCATTCAGCCAAGGGCAACCATTTCGCCCAAGATTGAGGCACATCAGAACACATACATCTCAAGTAATTTTCCAAGCACTTGTTGACTACCTCTGACTGCCCATCAGTCTGAGGGTGATAGGCAGTAGATAGCTGCAACTGAACCCCCTGAAATGCCATCAAATCCTGCCAGAATTGGCTAACAAAAATAGGATCTATATCACTAGTGATAGTAGCAGGAAACCCATGTAACTTGAATACATGATCTAAGAAACATTGAGCCACTTCACTAGCAGTATAAGGATGTGATAAGGACATAAAATGAGCAGCCTTACTCAATCTGTCAACAACAAAAAAAATCACCTGCTTGCCATTAGAATTAGGGAGTCCTTCAATGAAATCCATAGTAATGTGTTGCCATACATGATCAGGGATGGGAAGAGGTTGTAATAAACTAGGATAAGCGGCTGTGTCATATTTGCATTGCTGGCAAACAGAACATTTCTGGACCCACACCCTTACATCTTTTGTCATTCCCTTCCAATACACAATCGATTTGAGCCTTTGTAATGAGGCATTTCTGCCTGAGTGTCCACCTACTGATCCTGCATGAAGCCAATTAAAAAGGTCCTCTCTGAGTTTCACATCCCTTCCAACTACCAGTTTTCCCTTTCTTCTCAATTCCTCATTTTGCCAAGTATAGTGCTTATGTGATCCATTACCACTCAGAATATCTGAAATCAATTTCTGCACATCCACATCTTCCTTCCACGAAATTTTGATCCTCTCAAACAACTCAGATTGCAACTCATGAACATGTAGGGACTGACATTCTACCACTTCCAGTCTAGATAATGCATCTGCTACCACATTGTCTCTTCCTTGCCTATAATCAATGGTAAAGTTGAACTCCATGAGTTTAACTAACCATTTTTGCTGGAAAGCAGTCACCAACTGCTACTCCAATATGTACTTAAGACTGAGATGATCAGTCTTAATGACAAATGGTCTACCAATCAAATAGTGTCTCCATTTCTGGACAGCAAACACTACAGCCAATAACTCTTTCTCATAAGTTGAAAGGGATTGTTGCTGCTGATTGAGTGCCCTGCTGATGAAGGCAACTGGGTGCAGATCCTGCATAAGCACTGCTCCTAGCCCCACCCCTGAAGCATCAACTTCTAAATCAAAAGTTTACTGAAATTTGGCAAAGCCAAGACTGGTGCTTGAGTCAACAAATCCTTGAGCAACTGGAATGCATCTCTGGCTTCATCAGTCCAAGCAAAGTTGTCTTTTTTGAGCATACTAGTCAGAGGTTTAGCTACCACTCCATAGTTCCTTACAAACCTCCTGTAATATCCAATTAAACCCAAGAATCCCCTCAACTGTTTGATATTTTGAGGAAGAGGCCAATTCCTCACAGCTGCCACCTTACCAGGATCAGTGGATACTCCCTCTTTGGAAATGAAATGTACAAGATATTCTACCTTCTCCACAGCAAAGAAACACTTGCTTCTTCTAGCAAAAAGAGAATGTTTCCTCATTGTGAGCAACACCTGCTGAACATGCTCCTTCAAACTGCTATTATACACCAATATGTCATCAAAGAGTACTAATAGGAATTTCCTTAAGAATTCCTGAAATACAGAATTCATAAGACCTTGGAAGGTTGTTGGAGCATTAGTAAGGCCAAATGGCATTACTAAGTACTCGTAGTGACCTCCGTAAGTCCTAAATGTTGTCTTATGCACCTCAGCAGGATCTATCCGTACCTAATTATAACCTGACCTCAAGTCCACTTTAGAGAAAATGGTAGAACCATTCAATTCATCCAGTAGGTCTTCTACTAAGGGAATGGGTAAGTCATCTATAACATCCTTCTGATTCTTGGCATACCTGTAAGGATTCTTGTTTACCAGATCAGCTCCTTGCATCAAGGGAATCTTGTGGTCAAAACCTTTTCTAAAAGGAGGTAATTGACTAGGTTCTTCAAAAAGATCAGCAAACTCTTCCAACAGTGATTCAATCTCAGTAGGGAACTTCTCATTATCAGCATGAGTTGTCAAGGAATGTAGCAATCCACCATCCATACCGCATAGTTGGAGCATGGACAAATGAACCCCTTCCTCAAAAGTTTTTCTCATCTGCTTCCTCTTAACAGTTGAAACAGAAGAGGTTGCCCCTCTTAAAACCTGCCTTTTCCCTCCAACATTAAACTCCATGCTGAGTTTGTTGAAGTTCCAAGTGATGTCCCCTAGGGTGATCAACCATTCTATTCCCAATACTAAGTCACAACACCCCAATGGCAGCAACATCATATCAGATGTGAATGTGGACTGTTGAATAGTCCAAGAAAAGTTTCTTACAATTGAAGTAATCTGAATTCTATGCCATCAGCTACCACCACACTTATAGGATCCAACTGATCAATTCTGCACCCAAACCTTTTCGCTACTTCAGCATCCAAAAAATTGTGGGTTGAACCACTATCAATCAGTATGTGTAACGGTTTCTTTCTGAAATATCCTGTCACCCTCATAGTCTGGAAGTTAGCAACTCTAGTCAAAGCATGCACTAAGATTTGAGGAAACTCCGTAGAATCTTCCTCTCCCCCATCAACAATAGAGATGGCCTCATCCTAAACCACTTCTCCTTCTTCCTCCTCAACAGAATCCACTTCTAACACATGAACCTGTAACTTCTTGTAGTTAAACTGTGCTCAGGAGTATAGGGCTGATCACAGAAATAACAGAGCCCTTTAGATCTTCTTTCACTCATGAATGCAAGAGTAAGGCTTTTGTACAGTTTCTGTGATGACTTATCAGGCAAGGCAACAGCAGTAGAAGGTCTTGCAGCAATTATAGGCTTAGAATTACTTGCAGGCCTGTTGGATTTTGACATTGCAGTAGCATTAACAGAAGAATTACTCGCATTTTCATATATTCTAGCCAGTGTAAAGGCTCTAGTCACTGATTGTGGTTGGAACATTCTCACCAGCATCTGAACATCATTTTTCAAACCACCCAGAAAACAGCTTAACATGTATTCATCAGAAAGATTCAAACGATTAACTACGGCATCAAACCTCTCATGATAGTCACAAACAGAAGAAGTTTGCCTTAACCTCATCAATTCCGCCATGGGATCATCACATACGGGGCCAAAACGATCAATCAAAAGCCTAGTGTATTCATTCTAAGAAAGATTCGGCCGAGCAACAGAATTCTTAGCAAAGGCAGTGTGCCATTGAAGAGCCTTTCCTTCGAGATGTATGATTGCCAATCGAACCTTGTGTTTGTCTGCTGTGCCATCCACCAAGAAGTAATTCTCACACTGGTAGATCCAAAGATTCACGGCTTCATCGTTGAATCAAGGGAAATCGATGCGAGCCAATCGAGTTCCACACAGGTACGTTGAAGACGAAGGTGGAGGACGATTCCCAATCAGCGTGTTGTTCCTGATTGCATCCTGAACTTGCGTTTGCAAAGAGTCTCCCAACATGCGTTGCAGCGACCCCGCGATCTCCACCAAACGCCCCTCCAATCGCGCCGCCAAACGATCCTCCATGTCTTTCATGGAAGCTTGAGAATGAGTTGATTCCGCCATAACCGTACGAAGAAGATTCCCCAGAAGGTTGAGGCTGATACCACTTGTTAGGGATTTTAGTTCTAGGAATTACAAAGAAATCGAAGAACTAGAGATGAGAAAGGGAACTCTGAAAACAGAGAAAGAGTTCCGATATTATTGATACAGAAATGAGATACAAGGATTATTCATGAAAGCTGAATTCCTCTCAACCAAGCTACTTATAGCAATTAACCTTCCTAACAGAATTGATTATTGCTAACTACTTGTAAACCGAAAAACCATAACAGATCATTACATTGCTGGTACCAGTAGAATTGTACCCTCAATCTGCTTTTGGAGTGGGTCTATTATCCTATGTACCAAAACTGTAAGGGATATAAGGCTTTACTGTTGTTGTAATTGTTAGCTCCAAATCATCAAATAGTGGTTTGGTGTCCTTTATCTTTCCCTGTGATCCTACTATAATATCAAAAAACATAATCGTAAGCATAGTAGTCAATCCCAAATAACAGCGCAAAGCGGCCAACCCCAAAAACACTATAGTGGGAAAACAAATAATGCAATGACCATTATTCTGAAGATTTGATATACACCTAATATAGATTATGCTACACGTGTGGTCTCACTAGAAAAAGTCCCCATTGCAAATGGTCTCATCGGAAAATGTGTGGGTCTCCCTAGAAATGTAGGTGATCTAGATTTTGGCCAAAAAACAACCCCTAACGCATCCAAAATGAGTAGATCTCGCCAAAGATGAAGACAACTAGGACTTGGTGAGAAATGGTGACACTAGATTTTGGGCAAAAAATGTGAAGCTTGTCGATGAAGCAAAAGTTGCTGCTAGAGAAGGTAAATGGGAGCACCTAGGATTCAAGAATGCTGTGTTTGAATGATACAACGACGTGCAAAAAATGATAATGTAAGAGGATGAGGGGGGAAGGAAAAATCCCAAGATTACCCCCCTTAACAGCCTTTAATGTTTAGAAAACAAGGGTAAATCTGACATTTTTGTTGTGCATCAGATATTGATCGCAATAGCCATGGTTTTCCGCAATTTTGACCACAATTAATGTGCTGCAACCACAACACTTAAACTTTGTGTTACTGAAGGGAGCCACGCTGCTAAAGCTTGCACTTGGTGTCGTGGCAAGGAGCCACTCTGCTGATTTAGCACTGCTATCATGTGCTATTAACTACTACGGTGGTAAGAACTATTTCAATTGGACTCCATGCGTCAGCAAAGACATGACAGATCTAACACACATTGAGTGCCCAGGCATGACAGCTTCTATGGCAATGGCATTGGAAGAGAAGAATTATCTCCAAATTCTAAAACAAGTTGTATTATATCATTGATACTTGACAAAGAATAAAACTGGGTCAACCTCCTTGATGGTGGGTTGGAGTAAAAATTAGGGCTCCTAGGCCTTTCCGCTGTAGTACAAACTTGAAAAAGAGAACAAAGACTAAACACAACATAATCTATACAGAGAGACTCCCATAATTCAGGAAAGAAAAATACAAAAATCAGCAAAATTTTCTATCTAATTAGCCTAACTATATATAACATAATAGCATAAATACAACAATATTGTCATGATTGATCCATATAAAAGATTTCAACAAGTTTTACGTTGGCTGTCAAAGGCCCAACACAACCCTCATCCTTTACCCAGGTTTGGGACCAGCAATAGTTACAATACAATTAAGGAAATAATCTCAATCCTAATATAATCTCGACAAATCTTAACACCTATCATAGGGAGAGTTATAAAAACAATGCTTGTTACCATGTAGAGGAGTTTCCATAAACAGAAAGACTTGACAAGGACAGATGCAAAATATGAAAGTGAATGGAAATAAAAGGTATATTAAGCATATAAATGATACTATCCAACAACATAAGAGGATGATATTAGCCCATAATAGATTTCAAAAAAAACCAAGGTTATTTAAGCCATCTGCAGACTTCTTCACATTTGAACCAGCAACCTTTATCAGGTTCGTCATGGAAGTCCTACAAGGCTACAACTTCAACGAACTTACAGGATTTACAGATTTGGTACTGTGATCTTCTACCATAATCATATTTGAATGTGAATAAGAGTATTGAACTAGATTATCTTACCACAGCCTTGCAGTGTAAGAACAGCCAATCGTGAGGACAATTATCCAGTAAGTATATAGAGTCCTTTGTTTCTGCCACTGGGAAGAAGCATATGCAGTTGAAAGAAACATAAAACTAATAAACCATTCCAACAGGAAAGAAAAAGTCGCAAAACAAGAAATATTCTTACAATTCCCAAGACCTCCCCATCCTTTATTGATGATGCCCCTCTGTCCAGTGTTCTCCAGTGCATCTACAATTATTTGTGTCATTTTTTTTGGTTCTTGAACAGGCTGTAGTAAAAACGTGAGAGAAAGTCAGAAATATAGTAGAGAGTAAAGATAAAAAAAACATTAATGTTTATAGAAAAAGAAATACAATGAAAAAGATGAGACCAGAAAGGAGGATAAAACATTCTCCAAAAGAAAATTACAAGAGAAAATTACAAAGAACCAGCAAGCTGAAGGACACTGGATCAGAAACTAAAAAGGAAATGAATTTTAATGAATAATCAGCATTCTGAATAACCCTATGCTCCCCAACTCTCTAAGTGTACAATCCCTTCTCAAAATGACAAATAGCTGACAGAACATGTTAGGTATCAAGTAAAACTGAAGAGGAAGTCAGCAAAAATGCAGTATTTATACAGGTCTGAAGTGAAGACCACTTACACCAGATCCTGAAGTATAGAGAAGTGTTTACAATATAGAGACTGCAAGGAAAAAAGAAAAATCCTTTGGCACTTCAAGAGGCCTAAACTCTCCCAGGTCTCAATTCTACTAGTTCCAGCCAGAAACCTCCCCTTTTACCACTCCCCTCTTTTATCCCTCCTTACCCCTACCATGCATGCTACTGCTAAGCAAGTGGTTACCTCTTTCTCTCTCTCTCTCTTACATATGATCAGGTGCATCGCACCTTTGAGCCCCTAACATATACTTTAGTAATAGTATGACCCTTTAGGCCCATATCAGAACTCTATTGATCAATTGATAGGAATTGCATTTGTTGGAGATCAGATCCTTCTGTCCAGATTTGGTGAATTAGATCAGAATTAATCAGCCTATACTGAAGGAAATTATTCTTTGCTTTATTTTGCTGATTTTATTATCTTTATGATAGGATTGGACAATTGTATGATACTTAAAATAGAATGATGTAAATATGGAGTTAGAGGCAGATAGGATTTTTTTAGGAATCTGATTATTTGTTTCCTTTACCACTCAGTCTGTATATACAGACTTTGTTGTAACCTATTTTGATCGGGAAATGAAAGGTCCCATGGTAGTCAAATTGAGATTCTACATAAGATCGGAGAGGGGGTCAAAGATCATAACTTGTAAGATCGTAACACTGATTGTCAGATATAAGATAGTATAAATATGAAGATGGGGAAAGCAAAACAAAGACAGATGAGGAAAGGGAGCCACCCTCAAAACTGCTTTGTTCCGGGGGATAGAAATGGAAAGTCAACATTTTAACTCTAACGGCACTGTTGTGTGGTACAGGAACAGCACCCACCCACAGTGCAGCAGAAGATGAAGCATAAAAATAGAGAAGAAAACAATAACAGAACAGAAAACCCAAAAGTGAGAAGAGGTCGCGCAGCAGAACGAAAATGCTGGAGCAGACAAGGTCGCCAGAGCAGTCTCATCAGTGCAAAACAGGGTCGTCATTTAAAGTCAAATGAAATCACAGAGCAGAGGAAACCAAAAGGAAAGCAAGTTCTGAATCGATTTTAAGGTTTCAATAGGTTTTTAGCAAAATCAGGTCACAAAATGGGTCATGGGTCACTGGGTAAAATTTCAAGTTTTAAACATGGTGGGGTTTTATGATCCCGCATGACGATCCCACCCAACCTCGCTGTTTTTTATCCTGCAACCAAGCAGCACAGAGACAGCAATGAAGATCGTAAAATCATGTAATCATATGATTTTGCGAGTTAGCATGCAATTTTAACTACCATGAATGGTACCATTCTACATGGCATCATAGCACAATTTGATTTAGGTGTGGGTTCCTTTGATTTCATCCATGGCAGACGAGGCCACTTACCCAAAAGCTAAGGCAAGAGAGGGCCAAACCAATGTTCCAAACCTGACCAAACCAACAATTCTACCAATTACTGACCACAAGTTGAATGGCTAGAACTACACTCAATATGCTAGATCAGTCAAAATTTACCTTCAAGGGCAGGGAAAAGAGTAGTACACTACTGCAGAGTCCAAGAAACCAAAAACACTTTTTGAAACTACCCCTTTTTTCTCCTCCTCTACTATTATTTATGTCAATTTCACAGCAGACCCTCTTGTTATTCCTCCTATTGTTCCAGCTCCTATCCCTGCTTCTTCTCCACCTCCTTTGCTCACACACCAGTGACAGCCTCAGGTTTCAACAATTCTTTCCTCCACTAATCCTCCAGTCTCATCTCCAGCTCCAATCACCCCTCCATCCACATCGCCTGCACCTGAACTTCCCATTGCTCCACAAAAAGGTATTTGGTCCTCTCATAATCCTAATCCTCTTTATGCTTGTACTTTTAATTATGACCATTTATCTCCCTCTTATTTTTCCTTAGTCTCTTTGTTGAATTATGTGTCTATTTCTAAGTCTACAGGCGAAGCCATGGCTGATCCTCATTGTCATCGGGCAATGGTAGATGTGATGACTGCTTTGCACTCTAGTGATACTTGAAATCTTGTTCCCTCACCACCATCCAAGTCCATTGTTGGCCGTTGATGAATCATATTATATTGATACTTTAATATCCTTAATACTACTTTTTGATACTATTTCTATGATTACTTCATTGTTTTAGGCTAATTTTATTTGTTTAGGCCTATTTAGGCCATAACTAGTAATTTTACCTAATTCTTGCATTTTAGTACTTTTGATATTTGCTCACTATTGTAGTCATAACATTTGATGCAAGTGGAGTTTTTCAATGATTCTTGTTACGTTAGAAAGCTAGCTTAAAGAGCTTTCATTTAACACCTCATTTGCTAGATTTGGAGTTTTGACCAAAAAGTTACAAGCATCTGAAGTCACTAGTTTGTTATTAGGATTTGGGCCCAATTATGCTGTGACTCATTTTACTTTCTGAACTTATTAGCTTAAGTTTATTTTAGAGTTAGCCTCTATATAAAGAGAGGAAATTGGAGGAATTAGAGACCCTTTTTTACTTTCTTCCTTTTTACATTTATGTTATTTTCAATTTGGAGTTTAATTCAGTTCTTTCTTGTTTCTCCTCTTTCTTCTTGCACATCTGTTTTATCTTTCTCATGATAATTGCCCTTAAACCTGTGTTTGTGTTTACAATTGTAGTAGAGGAGTAATTCCATAGATTGATCTACGAATTCAATCCCGCAAAGCAACAAAGTAATGTTCTCTATTTTAATCCAATTCGAAATTTTACTATTTACCTTCTCAATTTTGTCACAAGTACTTTTAATTCGCTCTCAAATCATGTTGATTGGATTGCAAATAATTTGCTCATGTCAAATTCATTACTCGTGCAATCTCAAAACATTCCTTTGTGTAATTCAGACTTTTGAGAACGAATTAAGAAGAACCATATCAAATTGACCGAAGACGTGTGTTCAATGATCATTCAAGGAATTCAAATTAAAGACGTGTTTTAAGCTGCTAGGGACGCATCTTAAGATAAGTACAGCCTATCACCCACAACCCGATGGCCAAACAGAGGCAGTCAATTGTTGTTTGGAGACACTTTTGAGGTGCTTCATAGCTGACCAGCCAACGCTGTAGGCACAATGGCTATCTTGGGCTGAATATTGGTATAATACCAATTTTCATGCATCTACGGGACCACTCCTTTTGAGGAGGTTTATGGAAGGAAACCTCAGTTGCTAACAAGATTTGTGCCTAGGGAAGTGCAAGTGGAAGCTTTTCACAAAGAGCTGTTAGAAAGAGATGAAGCACTCAAACAATTGAAATACCAATTACAAAGAGCTCAAGCTTGCATGAAGGATCAAGTAGATCATAAAAGGAAGGATAGGTAGTTTGAAGCAGGCGAGTGGGTCTTCTTAAAATTGAGGCCTCATGGACAGTTGACTTTGGGAGCTAGGATTCATCCTAAATTAGCTCCTCGTTATTATGGTCCCTTCAAGGTGTTGGCAAAAGTAGGAGTTGTGGCATACAAACTGTACTTACCTGAACCTGCAAGGATCCATCCTGTTTTTCATGTCTCACTCCTTGAAAAGGCTGTGGGTGATTACAATATTGAGGAGACACTTCCATTGGATTTAGCTACAAATTCTGAAATTCCTGTTGAGCCTGAGGCAGTGCTTGCTAAATGTGTTATCAAGAAACGTGGAGCAAGGCTCAGTCAAGTACTAATACAGTGGAAGGGACAAGGTATGGAAGAGGCAACATGAGAAGAGGAGTTCAACATCAGAAGTCAATTTCTCCACTTGAGACTTGAGGAGAAGTCTCATTTTGAAGAAGGGAGCATTGATAGGAGAGGAAATGTGGGCTTAGACCGTGAGGAAAGGCCCAAGGTATGGAGAGTGTATGTAAGGAGAAACCCCGAGGTAAGGATAGAGAAGGTGAGGTGGCAGGAGTTGTAACAGAATTGCCAAACAGTGAGGAATAAAGATTTGGTATATAGGGGATGAGTAGGAAAGAGAGAGAGAGCGGGTTTTTTTACGGGAAAATTCTGTTATGGGCAGAGGGCAGTAGCCTTTCTTAAGGAGCTTTGCTCTGTGGCAGTGGGATTGTATTTACTTCTGTATTGCTTTCTTTTATGTCAAATAATATATCATTCTCAGATCTTTTCAGTCAATTCTGTAGTCTATTTTCTGGTTTCTAACAGTGTTGCTCTTGCAATTAGAAGTCAGGCTAATCTGTGTGTTTCTTAAAATCTTATTAACTATGTATTAAAAATTTAAAATAAGGGAAATGTTAATAAATGTCTTCAGAGCAGTAGTTAAAAAATAATAAAAATTATTGAAAAATATAATAATGTACTCATCTTGTAAATTTTTATACATTTTAATATAAATTTTAATACAAATTTAGTATTTTTTTAACTACTGTCTAAAAATATTAAATAAAATAATACCACATTTATAAAAATATTTGAATTTGAAGACAAATATGTTATGGCAGCAGCTGCTTGTAAACTTGCATGGCTTAGGTAACTACTTCAATAGTTAAAATTAGGAGATAATCAGGAGACGAAGCTTCTCTGTGATAATCAAGCATCTTCCATGAATGAACTAAACATAGAAACAGATTGTCATTTCATAAGAGAAAAGGTGTTTTCAGGAGAAATTGTAGCTGATTTTGTCAGCTCTAGTGATCAATTGGCTGACAGGTTTACCAAGTCCCTTAGAGGCTTTTGTGTTAACTACATTTGTAACAAGCTTAGATCATATGACATATATGCTCCAACTTGAGGGAGAGTGTTAGATGATAATCATGGATATGATTAGACCTTCCAAAATTAGCTCGTAGGAGAAGGGTTGACCAACCACATTAAAAAATATGTTTCATGCAATTACCTTCTCATCAACAAATAATTAGTTAAAATCAATTGAAGACTATCTTTAACATACATTAAGAAAATAAATATATAATGGGAAAAATATACTCACCAGGCTACCAAATCCAATGTAAATAGGCTTGTCACCATCTTTAAGCCATTTTACAAGGGTCTCAGGAGGTTCATAGTTTGATGCAAGATCAAGAAAGCAAAACCCTACTACATCAATTTTTGGTCCCCAATCTGCAAACCAGAAGAGATCAAATGCTTCAACCAAGAATCAAGTAACAGGAAGTAGCATTGGTGGCTATCTTAAGCCCTAGACATACCTTTGTCCATAGCAAATAATCAAAAGAAAATATTGAGAAAATACTTACAATTCTTACATTATTGTACAAAAATACCATATTATTTTCTTAAGTTTCCATAGGAAACAGTGAAAACAAAAGTTCAAGATTGAGCATTTTTTTCATTAATCACAGAGATCAATGAAAAATAATGACATGCATATAAGTACAAATTACATATAAAAATCAAGGGACAATACTCCACCATATTATGAAAACGTCACTAAGTGAACTTGCTCTAACAATGACTACAAGTGTGAAGATTGGGATCTAAAGCAGCACCTTTTGGTTTAGGAACAAGATGAGGACTCCATATATATGCATGTGGAACATCAGTTTCAGAGCCTTGTGACCCACTTAAATATGTCACTGGTCGTAGCTTCAACTTTTTTTTCCTAAGATCATTAATCATGTCTCGTATTCCAAGCCAAATCAGGGAGTCAACTATTTGATATGAAAGCTGAAGACAAATAAACGACACACATTTAGTTAAACATGAAGGCAAAAAATTAGGATGGATGAAAAGAAACAACACAGAATGAAAGAACTAACCCGATAACCAGCCTGTTGCTTTACACGTGACAAAGGATGTGGAAATTCAGTAGTTGGCCTGCAGGGAGGGGGCAATATGATAAAGTACATAAAATGGAGAATTCAATCACCAAGAAAACAAAAACAAACACAATCAATAATTAAAAGACTAAAAGAAAAAATATTAAACGCAAAAATAACTTAAAGAAAATTTGAAGTACATTAACAAAAAGAAACTTACGTCCATGGCATTGTGAAAAAAATATGAATTGGAATCTTAAGTGCCTCAGCCACATGGGTATGCCCTAAAGATGTATCAATGCCAATGGCAAAGTACACAAAAATATGCATCAAACAGTAATATTTGCTAATCTCAATAGAAAAGTAACAGCAAAGAATTACTAAAAAGAAACATGAAAGAAAAATACTACTATCAGAAATAGTAACCCAATAGTTAGAAAGTGGAATGCAAAATATTCTTTGGTGAACTAAAAACCACAAGCTTTCCATTCATGTACACTTTCTCACGTAAATTTCAATGAAGAAAGGCATGAGACATGTTATTAGGATTCCACATCAACTATAGATATAACTAAAGTAGAGTATATAATGGTTAAGCCAATTTTCTCCTTAAGACCTAGCTTCTGGGATTGAGTTATATCCAAGCCCAAAAAGCTAACTTATGAAATGAGGATTGTATTAACATTTATAAGCTCTACTTTGGCCATTTTTATAGTCGATATGGAATCTCAATAAACACTTTTACACTAAAGCTTATATATCTCGAGTGTAAAAATTGTAGAATTATTTAATTTCTAATTGAACTAGCAAAGTTGTGGAACCAGATAGACTGCACTAGGAAAACCTCAGCACCAAATAAATTGTATTGCAAAATTCAGGGGCCCAAATTAATTCCATTGGGAAAATCTGTTTGCCCAAGTTAATTGTAGTCAAGGATGGCCCAAAATCAAATCTACGATAGGCTATGATACCAGCTTAAATTTGGGTTTGGGCTTAATTCAACCATAAAAACTAGCTTGTAACTTGAGGATTGTCTTAACATTTATAAACTCTGACTATATCTGTAGTCAAAATGGGATCCCCACAATTTAAGATGGTAAAGTGCCTATTGTAAATTCAGAATTGGGTCACTCTTGATTGTAAAAAGTATATGGCCCCACGAATTTTCCTAGAACAATTTACTTAACCCACAACTTTCCCAATGAGGCTATCTGGCAATGCAACTTTCCTAGTAAAATTTTAAAAAAAAAAAAAGTCCTACAATCTCCATACTCCAGATATCCAATCATGAGCATGAAATGGTGTACTAAGATTTCACACTGACTACAAATATGGCTAAAGTTTACAATGGTTAAGACAATCCACATCTTACGAGCCAACTCTTGAGGTTGATTCAGGTCGAAGCCCAAATTCAAGAATCGTTGTCCCAATCCTACCCAAAATTTTGACAAGGAAATGTTTTTGAACTCAATCAATACCCAATAAGATTGGGTTGCTTATTGGGTCAACACGATTTACAAATAAAATATATGAATACTAACATTATTTACAGGTAGATTATAAAATTAATGAAAAATAAAACTAAAATTAAGATATATTTTACAGTATATATTTTAAAATGAATAAAATATTAATATAAATATATTATATCATGATATACAAGATATTATATAATGTCCTTACGTATTATTAGTATTACATAGCTGCTTAAAAAATTAAAATTTTAAAAGAAAAAATGATATCGAGCCAGGTTGAGACAACCCAAAATATAAACTCAGCTCATTCTCAAAATATACCAGGTCTAATTTTGAAAACCATGACCCATCAAAATTATCATCAGGCCAAGACAGATTGGTTGGACAGGCCAAGTTCTATACAGCCTCTTTAAATCAATTTAATAAAGAGACCAATAGAAAATGGAAGCCATGGCTAGAAATAAACAAATATAAGCTATCTATGCTACTAGATACAAATTGTTAGTGTAATCAAAGACCAAAAGGCTCTTCATGCAAGTTTTGGTCTGAAGTAATCTCTATGTGCTTGGTTTCGTTGCTTTAGTGCGATTATATAGGCCTTCAGTGCGACAAAAACTATAATCAGTCATTTTGGTTTTCTACCAATGCCAATCTATTGATCAACACATTTCCATACAGACAACAATCACAAGGTAGTCAAAATCGCGATTTAGCACATAAGATCGTACAATTTTTCAATTCGCTGCTGTGAAGTGATCCCAATCCTGGGCTGTGGCTTGTTCTGGTGGGATCGCATGATCAAAATTTTCAAAAAGCCCAATTAAACCCATTTGAACTACCCATTTTATTTTAACCTGACTTATATAACCTGAGTGTTTAGGGTTTTTTCCAAACACTTCTCTTCAATTTCACCTCTCTGCAACCTCCAACTGTGTTTCTCTTCATCATTGACATTGTATGAGTCCGTTCTCTACCCTTCTCTCCTTCAAATTCCCTTTTCCTCCATCATTTATGGAATGCATGTGAGCGTGACTGGTATAATTGTGTTGGTTCCTCTGCATGACTGCATGTGAGGATGACTGGGTGGGTACTAGGTTCTCTTCTCTGCATCTATTTCTTCGGTGTTGATTGTTGTTGTACCCAAGGTAATTAAAATCCCAATTTGAATCGTAAATCCTACGATTTTACAATTTTGGAAGTCTTACCAATTTAATTAGTGGGTAAAATTGTGGTTGAGTGAAATCATTGTAAAATTTCAATTTAAATAGTAAATCCCTCAAATCATGGGATTTCACGATTTCATTTCAATTTTGAAAATTCCTCACAAAGCCTCATTTTTTGAACTCTATCGTAGCTGACGCCTCTTTCATATATCTCCTTTTTATTGAAACCAATTTGCCTCTAGCAGCTTTGAACCCTAACATTGTTGTCACATTCAACAGTCCTCCTAGTGTGTGCAGCCGGGTCTGCAACTAAACCCACACTGCTCTGAGCTCAAGTCTAGTGCTGGTGTTCTTGCATCTTTTCTGTTCTAGTCTATTTTTTACTCATGTCGATGCATTATATTCTTATGGAATAAATTATGATTTGTGAGTGCTACTTTGTTTAAGTGCTTTTACTAATTTAAAGGTTTTTCCCCCTAATTTATGATATTTTATATGAATAATATGAATTTATATCATATATATGAATTTTATAAAATCTTGCAATTAGATTTGCAATTTTCACTCTCCTTTAAGATTTAAAGTAAAATCCCAATTTTAACTACCTTGGCTGTACCTGCAAGTTTTGAGTTGCTCCTGGGTGTTGGTCAAGTAGTCTGTGAGTACGTCTTGCAAATACGTGCTGGGAGTTCAAATACAACCCCCTCTCTCTCCATTCTCTCTTGTATTTGACTCCATTTTGTTTATTATTATGCATCTTTGTTTCTGATTCTTTTTTCTAGTTGCATGTTTCCAAGTCCTTTTTTTGGTTCAGCATTTGCCTATCTTTTCCAAGTCCTTTCTAGTTGCATAACTTTACTCAAGGTATAAATTTAATTAGATTTAATTAGACCTGCAACTACACGTTTTGCAATTTCTTACTTGACTTTGGGATGCTTGCATGATTATAAAGGATCATTATGGAGAATGCTTACATCCAAAAAATGGAAGGATAGTAAGTTTACCAAAATGAAGGATGGAATATATTTTGAATTGTTTAAGGGGGTGCTTATCCCTTAATTAGAATGTTGCATATAGTGGATTCAGAGGACAAGCCAACCATGGATTTCATTTATGAGGAAATGGATCAAGCCAAGGAGCAGATTCAAACCAACTTCAATGGTATTAAAAAAGGGTATATAAGACTCTAGTTTAATTTGATAATTTATAGCTTTGATTTGAAAACTCTTTTTTTTTTTTTTTTCATTCTTTAATCTCTAGTTTCATGTCACTATGGGAGATCATTGATGAAAGATGGGACAACCAATTGCATAGACCTGTGCATGCCACAGGCTACTACCTTAACCCAATTTTGCATTATGCTTCAAACTTTGAAGCTGATTTTGAAGTTAAGCGTGGATTATATTAGTGTTTAGAAAGAATGGTAGAAAACATGGATGAAGTGAATAAGAATAATAGTCCACTAGAGTATTTCAAAGCTAAAAAAGGATATTTTGGTACAAAATTAGCAATTACTGGAATGAAAGTGAAAACTCCAGCAGAATGGTGGGAATCTTATGGTAGAGAATATCAAGAGTTACAAAGATTTGTCATTCATGTATTGAACTTGACATGTAGCTCATCTGGTTGTGAGTGTATAGAGTGCTTTTGAAATGGTAAGTAAGTTATTTCTTAAAACTACCAAGTGGACTACTTTAATTATTGTGTTAAATTATTAATTAATGTTGTTGATTTTTAGATTCACACGAAGAAAAGAAATCGTTTAAAGCAAAAAACAATGAATGATGTTATATTTGTCATGGCAAACTCAAAATTAAGCAATAGTATCAAGAGGAAGAAAGAGCCTAACTTTGACATTGAGGATGTTGCTTCTGACGATGACTAGATTGTAGAGGAGAAGAATGAGCTAATATCATATATGGATTTAGATGAGAACTTGATTCAAGATGAAGAAGCAAGTAGTGGTGTTGGTAGTGCAAGTACACCTATGGATGATTTGGACCTTTCACCTGTTGATGATGATGAAGAGGCTAATATAGATGACATTGATAAAGATGACTATTTAGAAGATGATTATCCTGATTGGGGCTTGCAAAATTTATTATAATAGATTAGTACTAGTTTGACTAATTATGTGTTGAACTGGATTAGAATCTATGACTTTTAAGTTATGTTTAATTAAGTTATGTGATTTAGATGTTAATTTCCTTATGTATGTTATTTTTTATGCTTATATGTATGTTTAAGTATAGTTTTACATGTTTGGTAGGATCTTACAATCTATTTTACGATCCCACAATTTACAATTTTTTACCCCCCTTCCGATCCTAAGTAAAATCCCGATCTTGACAACATTGCGTGTATCTCATGTTTATGTGTGTTTAGTGTTCATGGGTATCAGCATCCAGAAAGTTAAACTTAATTAATAGTAGCCTAGGAAATAGTCCCCAGAGTCAATAAGAAACTATATATTTAAATGATATGCAGAACCTATGTACTACACATTCTAATAAATAAGAACTTGTTTCATTCTCTAAGTTCTCCTTTTACATCAAGTCTCAACAATCTCCCCTCTAAATTCAACAGCAACAATTGAGCTCACAATTCTTACGATGAGGAAGATATGGAGGAGGACTTCTACACCTCTAGTTTTTGTAGATCTTCAACTCCCTAGTTAAATATGACTTCCTAGTTCCAAATTGATCAATGCTCGCCAAATACTGCAATGACTAGTTTTTCCTCAAATATTATTGTGATTATAATTAATTAATCATCAAAGAAGTTAATCTTGATCATTAGATCTTACCAAATTGGTCAAGAATTAACTCCTCTCACATCTTATGATCACACTGGAATCAACCCCTTATGTATGATATATAGTGTAGTAGTGCTCAAATATGGCAGTCAAATCATTTTTATCTTGCTAACTTATGCCAATGAAAACTCTAATCTAACATTATTTCATATGCAGAAACTCATCACAATCACTTGATAACCAAATATATATGCACAAATTCAACCAAACCATACCACCAAAATTTAACAAACAAGAAAGCATACCATATGCCGGGGGATTGGCAATGATTGCATCTGCTTTGAAGGGGACACCAGAATCAATATCAGGTTCTTTACAAGCTGGAAGCAGAGAGTTAATAATTTCTTTCATTTGATTTCGCTGAATAGGTATCTCAGAAGGTCCCGATGGTAGAAAGCCCTTATTTTTAACCATATCTGCTCCAAAAAGAATTCAAAAGTATAAAGTAAAATAATAGAACGTAACTGTAAAGAGGACAGTTGTAAACTTCCATGATTTGAACTTAGTTAATACTTTATTTATGACACCCATAACATGCTATATTTTTTGGATCATGTATAAGATCAATGAAGTGTGTAGTGTCAGCATTTATATTCATTCATGTATGCATAACATGTAACACTCGCATTGTATCAAAATGATAAGATGAAATATGATATGCCAAGTTCTGAATTAGGAAATTATAATTCTGCATTGGAATGTTTTTAAGCAGTTATTTTCATATTAATTTTGTATTAAGCAGTTATAGGTGAGAATGTGACAGTTACAGTAATATTTGTAAAAGGCAATTAAGGTGTCAGATTGTTATTTCTTTTGTTTTGATTTTCAAGGAGGAAACTCCTTGTCAGAAAGAGATATTATTGTGGGTGTTGTGGGGAAATCCTTTTTATGCACTCAAATCTTACCTAAAACCAGAATATTGCTATCATTTATTTAGAATTTTGGGCGTTTAGTTCTTGAGTCAAATAAAATATTTGACAGTAGGGTTAACATATTTAAAAAGCATGCCAATCTCATAATTTGCAGACAGACGTAACACCAAGCAAGACATAGGGTGACGAGAAAATAGAGAATAAATAATAACCTAAAACAATTGAGCTTCACCAAGCAACAAAGTCCAAAATCCAGGATCTAATAGGCGAAGACCAAGAAAAGCAAATAAAGTAATTATTAGACTGAGTCACTAAGGCAGATGTAGATACAGAATCAGCAGGCTTTCATTGAAGATACTCCTTACATTCGTTAACTAAAAAGATTTATTCACTTAAGGGATTCATCTCTTTCCTTTCTTAAGAGATAAAAGAACAAGAAAACATGTAAATAAATTTGTGTTCAAGGTTGTCAAAATCACATGTTGGAGCATTGAATCACACTATTCAATGCTTTTCCAATGCTGAAGCGAGTAGCACATTGGTGTGGCACAGTTTCCCTACAGGACCGGAGCAGAGTGCTGCATTGGATTTCTTACCCTCTCCTTTCTCAGTCTCCCCTAACATTCTCCTTCAAAAATGATTTTGTGTTCGTTGTTGGCTTTGCGCCTCTGCCAGCTCTGCATGTTGCATCTCCTCCTCTTCTATTGCGTTGCTTCCTTCTTTGTTAGTGTGTTGAGTATTTTGCTTCATCCTTCTTTTCCCTCCCTGTTTCTAGGTGCTGCGTGCTCTGCTTTTGCCCCCTTCCTAGTGTTGGGTGCTTTGTTTTTGGCAATGAAGATGGCAAGTGGTAACAATGATACTGTTGGGAGCATAATCGAGGTTGGTGGTTAGAGTGGGCTGATGGTAGTGGAAAATTACTGAAAAATACTCCTGCAAATAGGGATGATGTGGGGTGGAAACATGGTATTTCAGTTGATGGAGGTATAAGAAAAATTAAGTGCAAATATTGTGAGAAGGAGTTCAATGGAGGAATTTATAGGTTGAAGCAACATTCAGCTAGAACCCAAAAGGATGTTGGAGCCTGAACATTTGTTAATGATTAAGCTTGGAAGGAAATGTCAGCAATTGTATCCTCATTGCAAGAAAGTCTGATAAAGAAGTCAAGGGAATATGAAGGAAGAGAAAGTGTGGATGTTGATGATAAACAAATAACAAGAGAAAAAAGAAAAGGGGAAAAGGAAACTCCTGCAAATATTTTCAAGAAAAGAGGGGAGAGTACTCAAACTAACATCAATAGCATCTTTAAGAAGAGCTTGAGAGAAGCAGCATGCCAAGGAATTCTCTCATTTTTCTACAACAATGCTATTCCTTTCAATGTGGTGAAGAGTGAAGAATTTTAAGAAGATGCTTGAATTGGTTGCTAGACATGGTCATGGATTTCAACTACCTTCCAACCATGAAATTAGAGTCAAATATTTGAAGCAAAAGGTTGACTCTACTAAGCAAGCTTTGGAAGAACATCAAGCTTTTTGGAAGAAAACGGGATGCACCAATTTGACAGATGTGTAGACCAAAAAGAGAAGGAGGACTATACTAAACTTTTTGGTAAATAGTTCCAAAGGAACTGTTTTATTTAAGTCTATTGATGCATCTCACATCTCTAAAATGGTAGAGAAAGTGTTCAAGATGATTGATGATATTGTTGAAGAGGATGGTGAAGAAAATGTTGTCCAAATTGTCACAGACAATGCAGCAAACTACAAGGCTGCTGGAGAGAAGCTGATAGAGAAAAGGAAGAAGATCTATTAAACACCTTGTGCAGCCCATTGCATTGATCTAATCTTGGAAGATTTGGAAAAGAAGATTCCAATTCACAAAGAGACAATTGCACATGATAAAAAAATCACAACCTTCATTTACTTAAGGAGTGGTCTCATTTCTTTATTACATAACTTTATCAAAGAAATGGATCTGATCAGACTTGTTGCTATCCATTTTGTTACATGTTACTAGACTTAGGGTTGTTTGAATGACAACAAGGGAGCCTTGATAATGTAATTATTAATAAGGATGGCAATCTAATCAATTTGCAAAGGACGAGGATGGGAAGGTTGTTGAAAATGTAATTATTAATAAGTAGTTCTAGAAAAATATTGTGATTTGTTTGAAGGGCACTTATCCTTTGATCAAATTACTTCGATTAGTGGATTCAAATGAGAAGCCAACCATGGGATTTATTTATGAAGAAATGGATCAGGCTAAGGAGAAGATACAAAGTACTTTCAATGGTGTTAAAAAGAGATAAATTATATTCTAGAAGTTCAAGTTTAATTTTAAAGTCACTTTTTGATAACTAATTAATTTTTTTTCACTCTTTAGTTAAAAGCCAATACATGGTAGTCCATCCTAGATAGCAACATGGAGCAGCTGACTCCAAAAATGCTATAGAGGGATAACAGATACAAGATGCCTGCTATTTTAGGCATTTTAAATATATCTAATATAAATTGAGCAATACAAATATATATATATATATGCTGAAAAATACAAAATTAAGACCCAATCTATATCCAAATTATATACAACAGAGCCGGAAAATCAAGAGAGAAGGAAATCAAAAACAGAGAAGGAAAATAGAAAATAGAGAATGTTCAGTCACAGGAAAATGTGCAGGGTTGTCGAAAAGTTCCCCGGAGATAAAGATAAACGGAAAATGTCTGGGTCAAGTCAGAATCTTCCCTGGAGTTGAAGAAGACAACCGGAGATGAAGAAGATGGCTAAAAACCGTTATTCACCAAAGATGAAGATGACTAGAGAACGTCTTTGTTGCGTCAGAAGCCTTGCCGGAGATGAAGGACATCAGAAGCAGTGGAATCGCAGAGAATAGAGATGAAAAACATAATGAAGGAGAATTAAGGGGAGAACTGAGAGATGAGAATGAAAGGGCTTAGGGCTCACAAGGGAGGGAGGGAGAAGAAGATACTAGAAAGTAAGGGGACATGAAATCCCAAGATTGCCTCCCTTAAAAGTCGTTGAACATTCAGAAACAAAGGGCAAAGTCAAAATTTCATCATGGATGGGATAGCAGCCACAATTTCCCTTGTTTTATGTGGTGATTTATGTGCGCAACAGTCGCTTCTTTGAAACACGACATGACTGTGTCTCCATAGCGCAGCCCTTCTGCTCCACCGCAATAGCGGCTTCTGTGGCCGCTATTGACTACTATGAGCCAATATTGGATATCATTGATGAGAGATGGTACATCCAATTACATAGGCCTTTGCATTCTGTAGGTTATTATCTTAATCCGATTTTGCACTTTAGTCCCAACTTTAAAGCTGATTTTGAGGTGAAACATGGACTTTATGATTGTCTACAAAGGATGGTTGGAGATATTGAAGAAATAAGTAAGATTGATTTTCAGCTAGAATATTTTAAAAGTAAATAAAAGTTTTTTGATAGTCATGTAACTATTGCTGCACTTAAAACAAAAACGTCAGCCCAATGTTGGAAATCTTATGGCAATCAACATCCAGAGCTACAGCAGTTAGCTATTCATGATTAAGCTTGACATGCAGCTCCTTTGATTGTGAATGCAATTAGAGTGCATTTCAGATGGTAAAAATTTAAATTTATAATGTATTTCATTCTTAAAATTCTTTAGACATTTATTAGGTGTTAATTGATTTACTTTTTATTTAGGTCCACACCAAGACAAGAAACAGTTTGAAGCAGAAGACAACTATGTTTGTCTTTTTGATGAACAACACTAAATTGGGCAAGAGAAAGCAAGCAAGGAGAGAAAATGAGTATGATGTAGAAGATCTTTCCTCTAATGATGATTAGATAGTGGAGAATGCTGAAAATTCAGATTTGGACATGGATATGGATTTAGATATTTCAACAGAAGAAGAATTGCTTTCAATGGAAAAAAATGATGATGATGTTGGCTTGGCATCTCTTAATGATTTGGAGATTCCTAATTTAGAAGAGCTTGACATTGGTGAAGGTGGAGATATTATGGAAAATGATGAAGATGAAGACAACATGGATGATGATTATTGTGATCAAAATTTGAATGATTTGTTAGATGTTTAAAATTTTTAAGTGTTGGACTATTTCTTTTATGCTTTAGTTTTATGATGTGTTGCTTTTGTTTTGGTAAAAACTTATGTGACTTCATAACATTTGAGTTGTTAGAAGACCTTAGGAATCTTTGTTGAAGTTTACTTAAATGTTTGATGAGATTTAATATTTTTTATTCACAAAGATATGTATTTAAATATATGTTTGCATTTTAGTTGTCTCGTATGAGCATGTTACGCTCCAACCTTGACTCTCAATTTTGACAACCTTGATAAAGGTGAGTATTGTAAGTTATATATAGAGTATTCTAACCATATTCCAAACCAAAGTGGAAGTGGATCATCTTAACATTTATTGATGTTTGGTTCAGCTTAATTTAATAAAACAATCACTTCATGCAGCTTTGTGAAAGCTTTTGAAAAACAAGTGATTATTTTCCTAAAAAAAGCTCTTCCAAAAATGCACTTATTTATTCCAAGGTTTAAGAATAAATCAAATGAATACAACTTCCAAATACTTATTCTTATGAATACAAAATGCATTTTAACATGTGATACACTAATTGCACATAATTCAAACAATTCTTGGAGGTTGCTTGTCCATTTTGTCCCATCTATCAATTTAATTGAAAGTAAGGAAAAGAAGATGAAGACATGGTATAATTGGATGCAAAATGACTAAATTAGCCACAAACCATCACATTGATAAGAACTGCTTGACCTAAATCTCTAAGTTGGAGATTAGGCATAGTGGCTTATATATCTTACACAAATATTAACAAAATTTCATGCATTTTGTATCAAAATAATAATAATAATAATAAGAGTAAATACACAAATTAGTCCCTGAAAGTGATAACTTTGTTTACTTTTGATCCTTGGAAGTTTCGCTTTGAATTATTTGGTTCGCAAATGTGTTAACTTACTCACATATTAGTATTTTTTTAGAACTAATTAGTTGCCAAAAGTGGTAGTATGTACAATTAAGTCCTGAATATGTTCATTTTGCTTACTCTCATTTTGCATACGTTTTTTACTTTTTGTGAGAAGAGGACCAAAATATAAGTGCATTCAGAGAAATTGTACAAAGCAAATCTTTAAGGGACCAAAGATAAATAAGATGTCAATTTCAAGGATCAAATTGTATAATAATAATAATAATAATAACAACAAATACATAAATCCAGTACTGCTAGTTAAAATGTTCTGGACATAATTTAAGCCATGTCCCATGAAACTAATTCCCATATATTATTTTGTGAAGGTCTAACAGAAAAGACTCAAATAATTCCAACTTAAGTTTAAAATGCATATATAGCTAAAAATACATAACATGCACACAGACATAGAGTAATGCAACCCCCCCCCCCCCCAAGAAGAAAAAATGGTTAAAAGTCCAAACATGCATTCTATATCAAAATGCACCAAAACCAAGGGATTATGGGACAAGAAATTAAGATAATGAAGAATAAGACAACTCAGACACTAGAAGAAGATATTTGTAGATGGGTTAAGTAGTACATACAACCAGCAAGTACTTTTGGATCACCGCCTAAAGGATAAAACTCCAACCCAGCTGTCAAAACAAACTCCTTGAAATTTGAATGGGTAGCCAATCTAACACGATGGCCATAGTCCTGCACATAAAGAATACAAAGGGGAAAAAACTCAGCTTTGAAAACTAAAAAACTTATTAACATAACTTCAAATTTCAGTCCATATAAATTTCCTCTTATGATAACCAAACTAAACAGTGTTTTAACTCAATGTTATTTCCAATAGAAAATAGAAAGTTGATATTAGTAAGAACTTTTGCATTATGAAAATATGGGAAAGCACAAAGAAACTAATATGGTAGAAAATTACAACAGTAAAAACGTCAGAGACAGGTGAAAGTGTAGTAACAAACAAGGAATCACATGTATGCAACTATGCATACTGTCAAGCATCAAATTTTCCAATTGCTTAAACTATTTAGGGGACGACTCATGAATGGTTGTATATCTAAAATGTCCCCTTCACACAAGTACTCTATGTTTAACGCATGGTGCATGGCCATTGCACTAGCCAAGTTCTGCAGTTCTCACAAGGATCACATGTGTGCATAAGTACAAGGATCAAACTCCTAACCAATTGGTACCACCTCTTACAAAAGCTTAAGTTCTTAAGGTGGAGAGTCATGAATGGTTCTTATTTATAAGATAAGCATAAGATATGGAAAATATAGACATAATAAAATGTTGTCATATATACAATCATTTGCCTACCTTAACAAAAGCCACAAATGTCCACATATGTGCTTGTTTGTGTTTATTGGAGCAAGCAAAGAGAAAATTGGGACATAAGGAAATGCCTCTATACCTGTAAGCGTTTGCCTATTGCAACAAATGGCTGCACATCTCCTCGTGTACCAACAATAAGCATGACTATATTCAGTGGTGGGATGTAATGAAAGTCTGTTGCATCAAGTGATTCATCAACGACATGATTTATTTGTTTGGATTGAGCACCAAGAGCTTCAGGTTCAACATCTCCAGGAACTTCAAATTCTACAGTTCCATCATCTTTTACAGTAGCTATTCTGTTCAACAATTTAAGCTGCACAGTTGTAAAAATCAACTGAAGTACCAACCATATGTGATTATAAACAAAAATAAAGATAGTGATAATGATAATGGAAAAAAACAAAAGAGAAAAAAAAGCACGGTTGAATGTGATACAGAAACCATGACCAAATCCTATTTAAAAAGGCAAAATAAATTAGGTCAATCTGAGCGTATTGTTTCCACCTTTTACAAGTTGTTGCTCTTGCTCTTCTTTCCTTGATAACTAAGAAAAAGAAAAATTAGGGGAGAATTATTAAAAGAAATTATTTCTTAATTTTCCAAATTGTTTTTAATGCAACCTGTACAAAAGAACAAAAAACACTTTCTATTTACAACCAATTTAAATTATAAAAGTGTCTAATTAGTGCTGCTTACTGGTTACTGTGGATCAAAAAGCCCCATAACATATAATCACCATGTCTCCCATATAAATTATATTAATAAATCAGGAATGATATTTTCTTTCAATAGGTAAGCAACATCTTGAACATGTAGCAGAAACAACAGAAGGGGGTATTCAACAAAAAATATGAACATTTATATGATCACCCTTTTTGTCATAGTTTTAGGGTATCATTCATACACACATGCATCGACAAGCGTGTGGGTGCACATGTTTGGGGGCTTGCATGCAAGTGCACACATGTAATCAAACAATAGTAGTATAAGACTAATTTAGTCTATTAATAAAATTACAAGATTTAACACTAAGTTTTAACAAGTAGATATTGAGCAATTGCAATGCATTACCAAATTATTAAATTTTTAAATAATAGTTAATAGTTTGTTTCAGAATATACCCAAACAAACATTGAAAATGCACATACAATCTAAAACAAAGATATATAAAGATAGCTTAAATAAGCTTTTCATTCCTATAAAAGTTGTTGATTTGGAATTGGTTCCTAAACAAATTCTTAGGATTTAGTCCCTAACAAATTAAGCAGCTAAAAAATTGGTCTTTGTCATTAATTTGCATTAGTTAAGTGCAGAGGTTGCTAAAAAAAGTTCCAACTCAGTGTTGTCACATATCAAACAAGTGGCATAGCTTTATCCTGGTAAGCACACAGTATTTAAAAATACTTTAAAATAGAGACAAAAATAAGTTCTTATTCCTGATAAAAGAAGTTGTGTTTGAAACTCTCATACCAGAGATTCTTGTACTGTTTGTACTGTCATATTGCACACAGTCATTACAGTCATATTTGCACATGGTCATTAGAGTTTATGGTTCATATCGCTAGTAACAATTGTGTACTGATTGATTAAAATAAGGTTATGTTGAGTACTTGACATATGGCAATGCTAAGTTGAAACTCCGATAATGACAACTAGGACGCTGCAAAGATGGCTGCCAAGCTTGATAATATGCTCATGGTGTTTACACTCCATGGCCTTCACAAGGATCAGAGCCTAACAAATCCCACTGTTCTAGAAACCTGGAATCTTTATTAGGAAGAATGGGGCAATAACTCTACATTTCGTAGACAGAACACACACACTGCAAAACTTTGAGGCTTTGCAGGCCCCAATTGCTGAAAGGCCCAAATTTCCTCTCACAAATGACAAGAGGCCGCTCTCTTAACCTACCTGCTTATTTATAGGCAACATGTCTTATTTCTGCTAATTATCCCAGCCCAACTAACTAACTACCTAACTGACAGTTACTAACAGATGTCACCCATTTTCCTCCCCTCTTTTTCCTTACCAAATATCCCATTCAAACAATGCCAAAGTGTTTCTTTTTTTCTTGAGAGCACAAAAGTTTTTTTCTTTTAACCCAAAAACAATAAAAATATATTTATCAACTACTGGAGAACCAATGCCACCACATAAATACACTGCCTCTAGAAAAATGGGGAGAAAGGAATGGCAAAAAAACATAATAAAGCACAATAATGTACCTTCTCCTGGACAGGAAGCTTATCATCAAAAATTTGTGCTGCATCTTCAGGACTTAGATGTCTCAACCTCTCTGTTTTCGACCTTTCCATCTTAAACTTACTTGGACTTGACTCCAATTTATCTCCATGTGATATGTCTGCCGGCAGTGTGGCCACCTTAGACAACTCCTTGCCAGGAATGCCTAAATGGGGGGAGAAAAGAAGACCATCATAGATATAGTTCAAATTTCAAACATCAGCATATAAAATTTAACAATACTAAGTTATAAAAGGAGATTCAGGAAAAGGAAATGTACGATATCAAAATGCTAAGAGATCCTTGGCACAGTCAACTTTGTGAAGTCAACTCCTTTGTTGGATTCACATTGACAATCTTCATTCACTAAATGTATTTTTCTGGTATCTCTAATTTCTGTTTTCATTGGTTTTCTTAGGATGATAACTCTTATCCTGTAACTCTTTCTTTCTCTTCTATAAACATTTTTTTCTTATAGAGACACAGAGAGGGAGAAAGCACAGAATAACATGAATGAGTGACAACACCAAACAAGTTTTTGTTGCAGAAGAAATATCAATATCAGAGAAGACCACATTTATAATTATGTCAAATATGATAAAAGTTTCCAAATTCCATGATACCATTGTAATGAAAAAGGATAAAAAGTAAACATAAGAATCAAACGGGCAGCTGTTTGTCTCAATAATTTCCTTCTGATACAACTTAATGGTTGTTTCGCTATCAATATAACAGCCATGCTACATTTCCTTAGTCTACTATATTTCTCGTGTTAGAAATGATACATTGGATATTTGGAAGACTTGAAAGTTTGTTGAAATCCGTTTTTTTACATAGGAAGCAATGAAGAAAGATCCCAAAACCTCAGGCTGTTTGCTATTTCCCTCTTGCAGATTTGGTGTATCAGTAGCCATGCCACACTAGTAAATTATAATATCTTTAGATTTAGATATTAAACTGGGTTTCAGTGCTGGTTCAATTTTCTCTGTTTTGCTGCATTGAAAATGTCCTCATGTGGGGCTGGGGCTAGTGGTAAGCATAGGTGCATGGACAGTTGCTGTTAGCAGCAGCTTTGGTGTTGTCAGGGTTCAAAGATAAAATCAAGATAAGCATTGAAGAAAACGATAGTTTTATTTATCACTAGAAAGAATTAGGATTACAATAGAATCCCCCAGAGGTAACAGCTGCTGATCAGAGAATGAAATTCTCCCCAAAACAACCAACAAAATCAATAATTCCTCAATAAATAAACTGTAAATGCCCCACACTAGGAATCGAATCAGAATACTTCTTATAAGCGTTTGAGTAGTTCTCCTTCTACGAGCTAGATTTTGGGAGTGAATTAGGCCCAAATTTCTTAATATATGTTCCTCTCTGACAGTTCTAACAAGTGCTGCTGCCATGCAAAATGGGGTATTGCTTGGTGGAGGATTGCTCAACGTCATCTAAAACCTACTTTCTTCCTTTGGTTATATTAAAAATAAAGACCACCTTATTGATGCCCTACTTTAGGAAATAACTTTGTTTAGGCTGTATTTAAAAGACCTTGCAGTAATTTTAAATGAAAGAATAAATAGCAGTAAGCTGACATATTAGAATAGATAGAAATATCTAAAAATACCTGACCATTACATTAGTACGTAACTAAATATATGTCATTCAATTGATACCTCTAACAGACAAATATGGCTTATCCACCAACTTCACTTTCCCTAAACTATATTCCGATGAAGGTCACCACACCATGTCTCGCCGCCACCTAAAATTATCGCATAATTTACACAACACACGACGTTATGAGATCAAAAAAATTACTAGCCCCACATCCAATGAGATTCCAAACGATTTGATTTCCGGTCCCTCTATTTCGCAAACAAAGACACTCAGAACGTCAAACAGTTCAACTTTCAAGGAAAAGGAGAATCTCGCGATTCCACTTTCACAAAAACAGAACTCCTTAACTTAATTATCGTATTGTTTCTACTTCTCTTTCTCTAGTTCGATTAACGATTGCTTAACCTACCAAAACAGGAGCAGAATAGAAGAATGAAAGAAAATTACCGATCGAACGGGAGAGATTTGTAGTAACTAACCTGAGGTTGAAGAAGTACTCGTACCATTGGCCACAGAGCATGTACTATCCTCCACTCTGACCGAGAGATCGCTCGAACTGGAAGAAGATTGCCGGCGAACTTCCGGCAAGTCCGCCATTGCCGGTGACCTAGATCCGCTGCAAGCAAGCACCGCTTCGGAAATGGTGGCGAAGAAGGTGCTAAGGCTTTCTATATTGTGGGGTTAACAAGTGTCTGTCAATCCATTATAAAATTCGAACCCGACCCTGCGTTTTTACGTGGAGGGGACACGTGTGAGTGAGTGGGTAGGGGTATGATGCGACGAATATTTTACCTTTTTTTTTTTTTTTAGGACCCGACTTTACAGGCTGCGGCACTTTATTCCATTTGATAATTTTCGGACAAATTGCGCAGAAAAGAGAAACAGGTCTATGTTACGTGGAAAAAGAATCTAGATAATCGATTTGTACAAAATTTAAGGGAACACTGTAGATATTGGTGTTATTTAAGAATTTTATTTAGTTTTTACTTATGTAAACATGTTAGCATTAAAAATCGATATATACTAGAAAATATGCTTGTGCAACGCACGGTTATTTTTTTATTAAATTAATTTATTTTAAAATATATAATTTAAATATAAAAATATAATAAAATTAATTTATCAAAATAAATTATTATTTAAAATATATATAATTTAATATTTTTTCGAATAAAATAAAATAATATACAAATATTTTATTTTAAAAATGTAAAAATAAAATTTATATTATTTTATGATATCATAAATTCTTTATTATTATAAAATTTTAAATATATAATTATAATAATAAATTATTAAATATAATAAATTTTTAATATAAGTTATAAAATTTAAATAAAAAATTTATAATTTTTTATTTATATATTTGTTGAATTAAATTTATTTGATAAATTATTTATTTATAATTATAATTTCAAATTATTAATAAAAATTTACTATATAATTATTAAAACATGATATCATATTTTTTTAAAAATAACTTATCAAATTAATATATAAAAATAAAATATTTATTCAACTAATATATAATTTTAAAAATTTACTTTAAATATCAATATACACAAAACTATATATTAATATTTAAAAATAAAAATATATTAAAATTTTTATATGTAAATAAAATTATCATACAAAAATATTGTAAATAAAATTTAATAATAATGTAATATATATACTGAATTTAAAAATTTACTTTTTAATAAAAAAATATAGAATTGAGTTTTTTTTAAATGATTAAATTATTTTATATTTTTTTATAACTTAATAGAATTAATATTGATTGATATTATAAATTAATTAATTTTATTTAATAACTAATTAAGTATAATAAAATTATGTTATTTGGGTCATAAAATTTAAATAATAAATTTATTAATTTTTATATAATTATTTTTTAATTTTTAAAAATAATTAATACAAAAAAGAATCAAAATGAATATTTTAATTAGATTAGTTTACTTTTACTCAATTCATGAGTTGTTCAATAAATCGGTTCATTTGGAATCACAGGATAAGTAGATGTTACAAATGATGAATTGATTTTTTTTATTATGTCACTATATTTATTTTTGTTTGTCTATAATAATTGATTGAAAAATCTCAAATTTTCAATTGTATCTTTTCAGGAATATTTTGATTTATCTTCTTTTTTTCCTCTCAAAAATAGAAACTTAGGGAAGTGCTTTATAAACATATATATAAAAAGAACATATTTCATTTAGCTTCTTTATGCCCACTATAACTAGTTATTTCAGTTTTTTACTAGCGGTTTTAACTATAACCTCAGCTCTATTTATTAGTTTGAATAAGATACGATTTATTTGATTTAAAATTACTTGAAATTTCCTAAGTTTTGGCCGCAGGGAAAAGCGGAAGAAGCTACGGCTAGATTATTTATAATTTTAATTAAGAATTAATAAAAATAAATATATCTATAAACTAGTTTAATAATAAAATAATATTTTAAACATTTTATTAAAATAATAAATATTAATTTAAATAAATTTTAAAATATTATATAAAAGAAAACATATAGATTGAACTAAAATAAGTAAAAATATATATATTATTATTAGGTTTCTAATTATTTTAAAGATATATAAATATAATTTTAATATAAATATATTAAAATATTATATCATCATTAAAAATAATAGATGAGTTCTAACTATTTTGACGCGGATATGATGGATTAGAAATTTGATTTTTATATTTAGATATATTATATCGTCATTAAAAATATTCAGTGAACTTGATTTAACTTTTTAAAATAAAATGTATAATTTTAAGAATATAACATAATAAATAATTATATTAATAAAAAATATTTATATTGATTTCATATTTTTATGTATAATATTTGTATTTTAATTTATATTTGAAAATTAATTATAAGTTCACAAAATGACTAAATTTTTCCACTAGGAAACACTCTTCTTTGCATTTATAATTGAATGCTATCATAAAAAATTTTAAAAGCATTAGAATTTATATTCCAATATGAAAATTTTAATTAATTATATAGTTAAAATATAAAATTTTAATAAATAAATATAATTTGATATGTTAATATAAAAAATATTTTTATAACATTTTAAATACTAATTTTTATCTTTCTTAAAATTAAAGTATTTCAATAGTTATAAAGATTTAGATTTCATACTTATAAAATTTTAAAACAAATAATATATATAAAGAAATTCAGTATAACATTTGAATTTAATTCAAAGTTAAAACATTATATTTTCTTTACTTATTCATTCATTACGATATAAAATTATTAAATATAGAACATAACGGTTAAATCATATTTATTTTCATTGTTATGATATTTAATAATTTTTAATTTATTTTAATTATTATAATTAATTAGTTTTAATTAGAGAATTTTAAATTTATCATCATCATTATAGCATTTTATAAAAAAATCATTGCAACAAAATTATTAAGTATAAATATTGTCAATTTTTTAATTTAAAAAACAAAATTGGTCATCATAGTTATTATAATATAAAATAAAATAAAATATTGTCTATGTTAATAGGTTATACATAATTATGATATATCAATTGCTATTAAATTATTTTCTAAAAAAATCAAAATAATAAAAAAGAAAATAATAAAAAAAATTTAATTAAAATTTAAGTAGAAACTAAAAGAGAAGAATTGTTATATTTAATATAAAAATTAATCTTTATATTAATTAAATTTATAGATATTGATATAATATAAAATTTATGAATCACATATAAGATTTGTCTAAGAATAAAGTCAATACATAATATATATAATAATAAAGTAAGAAAAATATATATAATAAAATAACAAAATTATTTTATAAAAGACTTAAATATTTGATGACATTTTACTTTTCAGATTCTACACAATATTAAAAGTATTTATACAATACTGTAATAAAAAAATTTTAATGTTTTAAATCTTCTATTATTGCTTTTTGTTCATCATTTTTTACTTTGCTTCCTCAAGTTACAACCTAAAAGAAAATATCAAATATAAATTACTAATCTAAGAAATTTGAACAATACATTATAAATTTATAATTTATAAATTAATTTCTTCATTCTTTTTGATAAATTTGGTGTTTCCATGGTTAGAAATATAGGTGAACAACTTATTGCCAAATCATTTTCTTTTATTTTTGCATTTGGATTATCTAAACCTTCTTATTTCTCAATTTGTAAATATCAAATAATGAAAATAAAGTTATTCATCATTGTATTATAACCATTATAAATGAAAGTAATAAAACTCCAATTTAAATTTCTATATTACCTTCACTATGGGTTTCATAATTTTATTCACACTGAAACTTTATCTAACACGACTTTCAAAGTAAGTACTCATTTTTATTTGAACAATATGTGAAGTGCCAATAGTCTTTAAAAGTTGTGAAGGCAACTTTAACACTTTATCATCACCTTTAAAAAAAGCATCACATAAAAATAGTTACATGTTTTAATATATTTTATTTATATAATCAATTATTTGATTAGATTTTTTAGGAAGTTATAAATTAACACATTTGCTTACAATTTCAAATGTTGCAATAAGATCTTTTAACTTATGCTAATTGTTCAACAACTTTATCAAATAAGACAAATATAGTTGAATTTATGGAATCTTTAATATCAAGCTCAAGACAAAACATGTAATGTATATAAATTAAGGTCATAATATATAATTTAATTTATTTTAATATGAAAATTTAAAAATTAAAATATATAGTGATAAATTAATTACCTTGTCATTGGATACTCAATATCTTTATAACATGATTCACATTTAAAATTTGTAGTTGTGAAAGAAACTTTCTTCTTGCAATGGGGGCAAGAAATATAATACCAATCATTTTTAAGCATTACATCATTCACAGTTGTAATACAACTAATTACGGCATTCTGAAAATTAATTAAAAAATTAGTTTAAAAATTAAATAAGAAGAACAAAGTATAAGAGAGATTAAATTTATATTGTCAAGATTTCATATATGTTTTTAAAATTTTCTAACTTAGAAAGAATAGTAGATCTTGTATCATCAAAATTGTGAGCAATATGCATATCATTAAAATCCCTTCAACAAAGTGATAATGAATTTTTGAAAATATGGTTAAAATAAAAAATAAAGAATTAGCAATAATTAACGTAACAAAGAGACAAAGAGATTTTAAATAATTTCAATACCTGAATAAATTTATAAAATGAGTAACTTTTGGTATGTCAATATTGACATAATTCTTTGTTGATCTTGATGTGAAAATATAAATATTACCTATAATACATACACTCATATTTTTTATAATTAAATATCACATATATTCGCACTTTTATTTTCTATTCTTCTGTTGTTGAATTTAGATCGTTAAAAAAAGTCCATTTATCTTTGTTGGAACTTGTTGTTCTTCTACAACATCATAGAAAACATAAAAGTAAATAATTACTTGAGATGAATATAAGAAAATAATAAGAGATTTGATACAAATTAATCAATTAAAAATAAGATTCAACACATTATATTATTTTAAAATAATATGACTCTATGCTTACTAAAAAAATAAATTAAAATATATAACATAATTTAGTGAAACAAAATAAAAAATATCAAACTTAAAAATACATATGCTTACATGGATAGGACATAGTTACAAAATACAAAGAAAAAATATGACAACAAAAAAAAGTAAACAAATTTTTAAAAATTGTGTAAATATGACTTATATAAGTACAGAAAAAGCCTTTCTTGAAGATATATGAAAAGTCAGAAAATAAAAAATTAATATAATAAAAGTTGTCTTTTTATTCAAAATTTATTTTAATAATATGATATATAATATAAAACAATAATTCATATTCAACGTATATTTTAATTTTTGAAATATACAGTGAACTATTTATCATATTAAATTAATTAATAAAATCATTTAAACATGTAAACTTACTTTTTCATTAGAAATTTAATTTAACAACATTAGTATAAACTAATAATTTTACAAATATTTTAATTTTTGAGATATATATTGAACTATATATTATATTAAACTAGTTACTAAAATAATTTAAATATGTAAACTTGTTTTTTCATTAAAAATTTAATTTAATAATATATAATATAAACTAATAATTTTATAAATGTATTTTTTATTTAAATTACATTTTAATATTTAAAGTAAATATTAAAATATAAATTAAATTAAAATAATTAATAAAATAGTTTAAATATATAAAAAGGTTTATGAAAAAATTAATCTAATAATATATAATATAAAGTAATAATATTATAGATGTAATTTTTTAATTCAACGTATATAATATAATCATAACGTTTAATAAATTCTTCTTAAATGTAGTTTATAATAAGTATAAATTAGATATAATTTTATGCATAAATTTTGAAAAATGTTGTAGTTAATTTTAATAAATGATAATTTAAGGCAATTTATCATATAAATATTTATGTTGTCATTTGTAACGTAATATAACCATCAATTTTAATAATTTTTTTTAAATACAATCCATCAAATCTAATAAAGATTCTTTAAATACAATTCAAAGATAATAAGTATGAATAAAATATAATTTCAATCAGTGAGTTTTATGTTTCAAATTTTAATACAGAGATTAATAATTAGATACACTTAATATAAGTGACTTTATAGGTTCTGAATTAATTCTTTAAATATAATTTATCAATTCTAATAAAAATTATTTAAATACAATTCAAAGATAAATAAGTATAAATAAAATATAATTTTAATTCATAAGTTATACATTTTAAATTTTAATGCATAGAGTAATAAGTGAATGCACATAAAAGTGACTTTATAGGTTCGGATTTTAATGCATAGAGTAATAAGTAAATAGAGTCACACACACACACACACACATATATATATATATATGTATATATATATATATATATATATATATATATATATGACTTTATATGTTTAAAAATTTAATGCATAGGGTATTAAGTAGGTATAGTCAATTTTACATAATTTTACTTATAACTATAGATATAGATGATTAGGTAAAACTCTAATTTTATTAGAAAAAAACTCGGTACATATATACAGTATTCTACCTAAATTTCATCAATTACATTTATACTTTTTTATGGTTTACTGTAACGTCTTATATTTCTTTCCTTAATATATGATAAATTTTCATAAAAATTTAAATGGTAAAGTAAATTTTTTTTCAAAACTCTCTAATAAGAAAGAGACATTGAAATGATATAAGGTTCATGAGTAAAATTTCATTAATTCATACGTACTTTAGAACAACAAAGATTTTAGAATTTTCATCAGCAATAAAAAGAAATAGTAATTTTATAATTGTTTCAAAAGAATGTTATAGAACTGAAAATATTCATTACATAACTTAAAATAACTAAGTCGTATAGCAGTTCTCATCCATCCATGCACTGTGAGCCTGGTACTATTTATCCTGGTTTCCTGAAAAATATTGTGTAAGGATGAGTCTCTACCCTACCACTCATACATAACATATACATTCTTCACAAAACACATCTTATCACGATTAAAGAAAACAACATGACATTACATATCACAGTGTCATATAAAGCATATTCTCATCTCAACAGTTATCCGATGCCTCTATCTTGAGGTCTTATACATCCATGTAAATAGTCGCCGGATGACCCAATGCAATACGGATACAACACATGCAATAGACGACCCCTTAACAAAGGTAATGGTCAAGAGTCAAGTCGAGAAATGAGTGTGTGGCCATGTGGTGCATTCGAACACAATATTCCGTGCACAATCCCGAATGTCACTCATCACCCTACATTTCCCCAAGATATACCATATCGTCTCCATCTTCCACTCCCCCAGTATATCTCTGTAACTATTTACATCATATCTTTTTCCATCTTATACTCTTTCGAGTATATTCACAGGTTCACATATGTCATTTATCATGTTCACACATATTTTTCATTATATTTCACATACTTTTCATCATATACATCAAACCATGGTATATTCACAATACACATCATTTTTACATAAAACACAATATATTCAAACATGAAACATCCATCTCTTTGTATATTTCATATCACAAAATCATAAAATCATATCAACAATCCTCAATATACCTTATCATGCCTTATTTGGACATAATATCACATTTTCACCATGTATTCATCATAAATCACATAAACAACCAATTATTCTCACTTTTCACCGATTACTTTTTATAAAACAAGGATTATTCCACATATAATCACATACATGACAAGATCTATGAGAATACAAGTAATAAACATAACAAAATGATAAAGTAGAGCCCCCTTACCACAAAACAGAGCTTTTACAAGGATTTAATCGAAGATTTAACTCTAGAATGGAGTTTTTCCTAAGAATATCATGAACATCTATAAGAGAAAAAAGAAAAAAAGAAACGAACGGTAAATCTAACTTTAAACTTAAAGAAACTTACTTGAAATCCTTTAGAACGGACGTAGAATCACAGATCTGAAGAGAAATCTAAGTTTAGGAGGTTTAGTATGGGAGAAAATGGCGAGATATGACCTTAGAACCTTCGAGAACCTTGGGTAGGAGTGAAGAAATGAAAATTTCATGTGAAGCCCCCTATTTATAGAAAATTTTTTGAAGATGTCAGCGTAAATGTGATGTAAGCGATGATGTCAGCGTCAACGTGATGTAATCGATGATGTCAGCATGATGCAAGCGATGATGTCAGCGTGATGTCACCGATGATATAAGTGATGGTGTCAGCGTGAGATCACCAATGACATAAGCGATGATGTCAGCATGATGTCGCCAATGACATCAGCGTGATGTCACCGATGACATCAGCGTGATGTCACCGATGACATCAGCATGATGTCATTGTTGATATCATGGGTTACTGTACATACACGGTTTCTTTCTGCTCACAAAGTATTACAGATTTTTCTCAATGATATACTATAGGCATGACACAAAGCATAGGATGTTACATTTACTCTTTAAAAATTTGGAGAGAAAAATAAAGCCAAAATTAAGAATTTTAAATTTTTAATGAAAATTATGTCAATTATATATAAAAAATTTAATGAAAATGTACTTATTAAAAAAATTAAATTTAATAAATTTTAAGTTTAGTTTTTGTTACATTTTAGGAAAAAAAATATTTTTTTTAAAGCTATTCATCTTTAGAATTTTTCTTTTTTCTACTTGGGCTTATCCTCTTTTGGTCATAAAAAGTTTCAAGTTAAAAATGTTCATTTAAAAAATAAATTAACAAAATGTTCATAATAAATATGTGCATAAATAAATAATATAAACATGCAGTCGCATAGAGTATAAAGCGTACTGAAGGTGTCTACCAACTTGACAGCACCATGAATGAAGGAAATCTATTATAATTGACAAAATGAATAACCCGAATAAATTTTGAATTAATCATATGTGAATAAAACATATATTATTAATTTATTGTTATTTATTTAAAATATGTTAACATTTTAATTATCAAAAATAATTTATCAATTAATTATTTTTTATAAGTAAAAATCTAACTCATCTATTTAAAATATATTATATTTTATTTTAAAAAATATAAAATAAGGTATAATATGCTTAGCACTTAGAACTATTTTTAGAGATATATATAAACTTTAAATTATTACAAAATATTATAAATAATTTGTTATTTATTTAATAATAAACAATGATCTAATATAATTATTTATTAATTTTTATTTTTATAATTAGATGGTCTAGTTGTTGTCAGATCGGTGTATATATATGTGTTTATTATTCCCTTTGAATTGTGTCGCGTATACATAAAGTGTATGAATTTTCATATGTTGGAATGTGTATATAAGGGTTGTATGTTTGCCGAATAAAGAGCAGTGTGATTGTCGTGTTGTGTAATGATGTTGTTGAATGTAAAGTGCAGTATGAGTTGGAGAATGAGTATTAAGTGTGTTGTATGTAGGATAATCTAGGAAGTATGGTTAAAAATTGATATTATCTCAACTGGAGAGAGATTTGGAGTTCTGGGTGCAGAGTGTCTGGCTCAAGCAAGGGTAGTCTCGCCCAAGCGAGAATTAGTCGTGCAGGATTAGGCATTCTGGAATGTTCTTGCTCAAGCGAGATGTATCTCGCTTAAGCGGGACAAGATAGAATTGTCCTAACTATTCCCTTGCCTAAGCGAGAAGGGATCTCACTTAGGCGAGAGATGACCTCGCTCAGGTGAAAGGCAACCTCGCTCTGACGAAGAGTCGCAGGAAAAATGGGTAGCTTTTTGGACCCAATCTCACCCAAGAGAGAACACTGCTCACCCAGGCGAGATGCAGCTCGCTCAAGCGAGGTGTCCCTCACTTAAGCAAGAATAGCAAAAATTTGAGAGATTCAACTGTCTGATTTTTTCACGCAGGCAATGATGAGTAACACATCAATCAATTAAAAATAGCAATTACATTTCATATACATACAACGATCATTAATATTATGATTTTATTCTATCATCTTTTTTAGTATCCTTGAATTCCTTATCAATATTTCACTGGCCCTAGGATTTCTTGAGGTATTTTTTAGTATAGATAATTGCTAGATAACTGCAACAACAAAGATACAATGTATGCCAATTTAGCTTTTTTTTAGCAAAAGTATGGTTAGAAGTTTAGGTAAAGAAATGAGTATGAGGCCTGTGATGCTTTTACTCTCACTAGTTAAGTGCAAATCAAAGAAAAGCATATGCCACTATCATTTTTTCAAGATTTCCAAATCGCCTTCATCTTCCTCATCCCAAGTGTATCTCTGAACTATTCACACTTATGCTTATCACTTTTCATTTCTCATTATAACGTTACTCTTTTTCATTTCTCATCATAACATAAACTAGTCACTATTTTGATAGCATATTTTCATCCTCTTTCTCTTTTTACTATATTCAAGTCTATTTTTATATCATATATCAATCAATCATGTCAAAGGTCAGGCAAGAAACTTTCATCAACTATTTCATTCAAATATATATTTACAAACAAGAAACACACAATAACATTTTGATGAGCACAGTCACATCATGTTTTCAATAATGGAATAGAGTTCTCCTTACCTCAAATAGATAGCTTTGTGAAGAAATTAGTGGAGAGATCGTCCAAACGACCAAGGTCTTCCTATATATTACAAAAAAGAGTACTTTTTGAAAAGAGAGAAAATAGAGAAAAATAGTAATGTGATTGAAGAGTCAAGCTCCGAGAAACTTACTAGAGATTCAGTAGATCAAAGGTTCAAGCTCGGATTTAGGACAAGTTCAAAGCTCAGGGGTTTTCTCTGAGAGGAAGGGAAGAGAGAGTTCAGAAAAAAGAGTTAGAGAAGGTTTCTTAGATTATAATTCAAGTTTTCTGAGTTAAAATCTCTTAAATAACCCTTATATCTTGTGCACTCTCGCTTGAGCATGGTCATCATCACCTAGGCGAGAAAACTAAACAAAGAGATTTTTCTCAATTTTCTAATATTCTCACCTGAGTGAGAAGAGGTCCAAAGTGCTACAAAATTTTTTCTGTGAGGCCACTTGAGCGAGCTTTATATTGCCTAGGCAAGATCATTTCTCGCCTATGTGAAATTAACTCTTTCTTTGATGAAAATCTTCTAGATTCAATTCAATTGAATAGCTAATTCAAGGATTGCATTAAGGATAGAACTAAATGTTTAACATAATCAAAGTCTTAAAATCCAAATCTACAATTAATTTACAATTTCAAAATTAGATCCATCAATCCTTAACTAAAAAAAAATAAATCAAAATATGTTCCTAAAAGAAAAAGAGAAAGAAAGAGTAGAAGAAGAGGAGTTGTAGAATTTCTTTATAATTCGAATCCCTAACTTGATTTCTCAAGGTCGAGAACTTGGAAGTCAACCCCAATCTCCCTCTCTAACTCTCCTAAGGTGTAGAAATGAAGAATATGAAAAAAGATTCCAAAATTCTGAGTTTCTGACTTTTTATAAAATTTTATGCTTCTGGCGTGGCTACTATCCACCGCAGCTTCATTCCTTCAAACAAACTTGCGTGTGGTTACTATATGTGCAAAAAGTAACCACGTGCATTCTTGCTCCTGAACTAAGGCTCTATAGTGGTCAGTTTTTACAGAAATAGTGAACACACATATTCTTGTTCCTTAACAAAGGCTTTGGAGTGATCACTTTTTACAGAAATAGTGAACACGCACATCATGTTCTACTAAATTAATTTCAAAGTTGTCACTTTATATGCCAATAGTAATCATGCCAACACTTAATTGAATTCTAAACCTTTAAAGTGTTCATATTTTGTGCCAATAGCAACAACGCTTACCCCATTTGACCTCTTAATGCCTCTAACTTGTGTGTTTTTTCTTAGAATCTCCTGCAAAACTAGTTTAATAACAAAATTACATTATAATTCTATTAAATTCAAACAATTTGAGTTACTAAAAACAAAAATTGACTTTATTGAACAATTACATATTTTGGTGCAGTTTTCACCTTCCAAATTACCTTTTTCTACAAAAAATAACGTTAAAAACTAATTAAAAACCTACTAAAATCTGGATTTATCAGTTATATTGGTTAGATATAAGAGAGAATGAAATTCTCTCACAATGTACACCTCTAAGAACACTGCAATACAAAGGTGCATATGAGAGAACAAATCGAACCTTATTGGATATGATAAGATCTATGATAGCATTCACAATCTTCTAGAAAATTTAAAGAGATATGCTTTGGAAGCAACAACTTACTTGGTAAAAAAAGTTCTCACAAAATTACTCTTTATAACTCTATATGAGATGGAAATAGTATAAACTAAATCTCAAACACATCAAGGTGTGGGGTTATCATGTTTACTTTATGAGATTACTTACAAATAAACTTAAGGCAAAGTTAGAGAAGTGTAGATTCATTGGTTATCCTAAGAAAACAATGATATATTATTTTTACTAATCTTTTGACCACAAAGAGTGATGAATCATATTATATTAACATCATAGTATCTTTAACACTGCCTCTTGACATAATTTCTATGATTATTTTACTATTTTAGGTTAATTTTACTTGTTTGAGTCTATTTGGATCTTAATTAGTAATTGTACCTACTTATTGTATTTTATTACTTTTGACCATTGTTCACTATTTTTGTTATAATTTTTTATATACGTAATTTTTTTATTCCCTTTATGTTGTAAAGCTAATTCAAAGAGCTTTAATTTGACACATTATTCATCAGATTTGAAGATATGAGCTAAAAGTTACAAATATTTGAAGTTGGACTCCTAATTTTGTTATAAGAATTAAGTGTCAATTAATAGTTTACAATTATGATTTAAGCCTAATTAGACTTTGTGACCCATTGTGCTTTATGAATGTATTAACTTAGATTTAGTTTATGGTTAGCCTCTATAAAAGTGGGAACAGTTGGAAGAATTACAGATCTTTTGAGTTTCTTCCTTTTTAGTTTTTATTTTTTCGATTTAGAGTTAATTTGAGTTCTTTCTTGTTTCTTCTCTTCCTTCTTGCAAATTTATTTTAACTTTTCAATGATAATTTTTCTTAAACCTACATTTGTGTTTATAATTATGATGGAGGAGAAATTTTCATATATATGAATTCGATCTTACAAAATAATGATGTAATGTTTTGTATTTCAATATAATTCAAAACCTTATTTTTTTACCTTCTCAATTTTATCACAAATACTTTTAATTCAATCTTGAATCGTGATGATATGATTCTTAATAATTTATGCATATTAAATTTATTACTTGTCCGATCCCAAACATTCATTCACGTAAGTCAAACTTTTGAGATCAAATTGAGAAGAGCAATATCAAATCAATCAGAGATATATGTTCAACAATTATTCAAGGAATTTAGATTAAAGATATTTCTTCTTTAATTTGAATTCACAAAATTGATTGAAATTGATTTCAAAAGCAAGTCTATTTTGTAGAATAAAAATCATAGGTCAATTGCTTTTGATTTATTGAATTTCTTCGTGTTTTAATTTCTTGATTACGTTCTCGCTTGTGTTCAACATTCTCTCTAATTTTTTGTGTTTTCTTTTTAGTGTTTGTAAATGACGTTCTCGAGAGACCAACCTAGTTTTGTCTCCTAGTTACTACATTTAGATTACTTTTTATTTGATCGAGTACATCATCGATCAAATTGGTGTCATTATTAGGGACCATTAGTTCTACGATTGAATTCAGATCATAGTTTGTTAATTAGAATTAGTTTAAATTTCATAATTTGTATTAGATTTGATTTGAGTAAATATTTTTAAATAATTTAAATTAGAATTTAATTAGATTAAATTTAGTTTGTTTTACTTTTGAAGAAAAGATAAAGTTTGTTTTACTTTAAAATATTAAATTAGTTTTTTTTATTAGGATTAGATTTAATAGATTAGTTTAGATTAGATTAATTAAAAAAATTCATTTAAATTTTGATTGGATTCCTTATTATAGTTGTCTATTATGTTTGATGCAGAAAAAATTTATTAGGTGCTTTCTGTTAGAAGTTTCCTTCCTTGATTAATAGGAAGATGGTTGGTGGTTGAAAGTTAGTAGTCCCAATTAATTGATGGTTGAAAATAGGAAGATAGTTGTTGGTTGTTGGTGGTTAAATTAAATACCTTGCATTCCTGAGGGCCTATAAATAAGTTCATTTGCAATAGTTGAAGACACACTAAAAACTACAACAATTATAGAGAGATTAGAGAATTCCTAGTGAGAGACTAGAGAGATTTCCTAGTGAGATACTAGAGAAATATTGTATTCCATCCTAGTGGGGTGAGATTGAGAGATATTCTCTGCGAGAGAGATCATTGTAATTCTATTTTTCATAGTGGAGATATTTTCTGGACCAGGTACTACAGATTTTTCTTTTCAACGTTGGGAAGGTTTTTACCACGTTAAATAATTTTCTGTGTCATTATTTTTCTATCCTTGCTCTATTTGTTCACATATCATATTTGTCTGCATAAGCTTCCGCAAGTGCCCATTTTGCATCCACACGGAGGAGGAAAAATTGATATGGTTTTCCCCAACAATGATATCAGAGCTCCTAGGTTCAATTGAGGAGCATAGCCTGTGCGATGTAAGATGGAAGGAACTTCTACTACTACTGTCTGATATGATGGAGCATGTTCAAGTTGATTGCAGACAACTATTCATACTGGAAGCCTATGATGAAGGATCACCTATACTGCAAGGATATGCACGAGCCTATTTCTTGAAAAGAAATGCCAACAGGTAAGATTGAGAAAGATTGGGAGCTTTCGAATTAAAAAGTTGTTGCTATGATTCAAAAGTATATTGATAGAAGTTTATTCGAGCATGTGTCTACTTACACTAATGCTTATGAACTGCGGTCGAAAAACTTGAGTCCATCATTCAAAAGAAAACTCCCAGGAACAAGGCGTCTCTGATGAATCCACATTTTATTGGATTTTTACTTGTCTTTTTAGTGTTCTTTAATAGGAAAAGTAGACTTAGGGAGTGTAAATAGCATAGAAACATCATTTTAGTCAAATATCATAGGTTTCTTAATTTTTGGTTAATTTACATTGATTTACATAGATATAACTTGCAATTTTGATCATTTGAATAATTGTAAAAGAATTTCTAGGCTTATTTCATGGATTTCTAGTCTTTGAGAAATTTTGAGTTGAAAGTGACCACTTTGGATTCCATAGTAGACACTACAGTAAGCTAGATCCAGAAGGCAGACCCAAGTGATCACTCTGATTCTATAGTATACACTATAAAGACTCCAATTTGAAGAGGTGTTGCACGTAGCTACTTTGAATCCATAGTGGACACTCCAGAGAAGGCCAAAAATCACCCAGACTTGTATGTAGCTACTATGAACTCAAAGTGAACACTCCAGAGAGGGTCAATAGTAAGGGACACCTACGTGTAGCCACTATGAAACCATAGTAGCTACGATAAGAGCATTGGGCATAGCAACTATGAAACCATAGTAGCTACTATGGGCGATGACTACTATAATATAAATAGAAATTTAGAAATTAGATCAGCAGCCTTTTGATACTCTTAGATTTCTTGCCATTTTAAGAACGCTTGCAGAGTTTAGGTCAGCCTTGAGTGACAGTTAAGGCCTCAACCTAGGGTTTGATTTTAATTTTCTTCCTATCTTTCTTTACTTCTTGCATTGATGGTAGTGATTTCTCCCCATTTTTATTTGATAGCTGTAAGACTCATTCTTATGTAGGGCTAAACTCTTTTGTAATCCCTAGAGAATTCATTTAGACTCTTGAATTCTTGGGTTTGAATGTTAATATGTTCTTTTTCTTCCATGGATTTCTTCTTCCTAATCTCTTGAATTGAATTAATGGGTGAATGAGGGAAACATTGCGTAATGAACCCTAATTTGTTGTAATGAAATTCTTAATTTGAATTGCTTAATTCTTGTTTAATTCTAAGATTGCGTAATCAAGGAATGAGAGATTGGAGTTCATTGGATTGCTTAATTCATATGAAAACATAACATAATTCTGGGAGGAGAGGAAGAGTATTAAAATCTTAAGAGGAATAAGGATAGAGTCCATATGAATGAACTAGGGATTACTACTTTTTATTGATTGAACATTATAAATCTATTTCTTGTTCTTCATATTAATTTTGGAATCAAACAACACTCCCCTTTTTAATTGCTTTTGTAATTAATGTTTTTAACATGTTAGATGCATATTCTCAACCATTATCGTTGGAGTCGACCTAGGTTAGCACCCTAATACTACATTAATTTCTGTTTATATTTTGATGAAGATTCGCAATAAATTTCTTTTCATCAGTCTCCTGTTAGAAAGCTAGTGAAGCTCGACTACAGAGATGGTAAGAGCATGATAGAGCACTTGAACACATTCAAAGGTCTTGTTAATCATTTGACAAAGATAGACATAAAAACTGATGACAAGTTGCAAGCACTTCTACTCCTTAGTTCATTGCCCGAAAGTTGGGACACATTGGTGGTCACACTTAGCAACTCAGTCCTAGATGGAAAGATCTCAATGAATACTATAACAGATAGTCTATTGAATGAAGAATCCAGAAGGAAGGAACGTGATACTTCTTTCCAACTTGAAGCAAATGTTATGCAAAGACGAGGAAGAAGTGATACTCGTGGAAAGAGTGAACCCAAATGTAAAAGCAAAAGCAAAGGTCGAGGTCGTTCCAAATCTCGTGCCAGATCAGTAGTCTGCTACTATTGTAACAAAGAAGGCTACAAAAGATTGAATGTAGGTTTCTAAAGAGAGATCAGAAATCGGTAATGTTAACCCAAATCTCGTCAATCCTAAGAAGAATGATGAAAGGACTACTACAGTCATCGTCGCAGATGATGTATTCCTCATTGGAGAAGACAACTATCTAAATGTAGCATATGATGATTGTTCTTGGATAGTTGATTTTGGTGCCTCTTTCCATGTATGTCCACATGAGAATTACTTCTTAAATTATAAAAGAGGTGATTATGGTACTATAAAAATGGGGAACTATGTTACAAGCAAGATTGTAGGTATTGGTGATATCATGTTACTAACGGACACGTCCCAGATATACGTCTCAACCTTATCTCAACAAGAATGTTGGATGATGCTAGTTTTATGAACCACTTTGGTGCTAGGAAGTGGAAACTAGCAAAAGGCAATCTGGTGGTAGCCAGAGGTTCAAAGCAAGGAACCTTGTATATCATGCAAGGACGAATTTATTTTGAAGAAGCAAATGTTGCAATAGACTCCAAAGATCTTTGGCATAGACAATTGGGCCACATGAGTAGTAAAACACTCCAAATGCTTGCCAAAGAACACTTGACAAGCATAAAAGGTCAGATTCTGGAATCCTATATTGATTGTATTGCTAGTAAACAATGTAAGTTAGTTTTGAGAGACTAGACGAACCCTCAAGGAAGCTAGAGCCATTAGAATTTATGCATTCAAATGTCTGCGCACCATCTGAAAGATCCCTTGGAGGAGCATATTACTTTGTCACATTCATTTATGATCACTTGAGAATAGTATGAGTGTACTTACTAAAGAGCAAAGATCAAGTACTATCAGTATTCAAAGAATTTCATGTTCAGGTGGAGTGTGAAACTGGAAAGAAGCTAAAGTGTCTGAGAACAAACAATGGTGGAGAATACAGAGGTCCATTCAAAGCTTATTGCAAGGCATATGGGATCAGACTGGAGAAGACCCCACCAAAGACTCCTCAGCTGAATGGTGTAGCTGAGAGAATGAACTGGACAATTGAAGAGAAGGTCAGATGTATGTTGCAAGATGCAAACCTACCCAAGTTCTTTTGGGGTGAACCTGTCAAAACTGCAGTTGATTTAATCAACCTAACACCTTTAAGACCCCTGAAAGGAGAAATCCTGAAGGACGTATGGTACAAGAAGAAGGCATCCTTCAACCATTTGAGAGTCTTCGGATGCAGAGCCTTCGTACACATTCCAAAAGATGAAAGAAAGAAGCTAGATGCTAAGACCAAGGAATGCATTTACCTTGGGTCTCCCAAAGATGAATTTGGGTATAGATTGTGGGATCCTAACAACGAAAGAATTGTTAGAAGCAGAGATGTTGTGTTTTTCAAGGTTCAGACAATCAAAGATATTGAGCAAAAAAAGAAACCAAAGTCTAAGGTTTCTAATGATTTAGGGGGAAAGATTCCTCAACAAACAAATCTTGATCAACAACCAGATCAATTGTGCCAGTGAACATATTCTGCGTACACACAACACTAGATAGACCCTGATCAGATAAATGAAGATACAAATCTTAATCAGATGGAGTCAAACCCACTGTTACAACAAGAGCCTGAGCCAGTAGAGCACCAAATGCAAGCTTAATTAAGGCGTTCCAATAGAGTCATAAAGTCATCCACCAAATATCCTTCTTAAGAATATATCAGACTAACAAACAATGGTGAACCCCATAACTTATCTGAAGCTATGGAGACTGATAAGAAAGGAGAGTGAATTAAAGCCATGGAAGAAGAGATGAACTCTTTACATAAGAACCAAACTTACGAGCTGGTTGATCTGTCCAAAGATAAAAAGGCCTTGAAGAACAAATGGGTGTATAAACTCAAAACTGAAGACAGAAGCTCAAGACTAAGGTACAAAGCTCATATTATTGTGAAAGGGTGCAATCAAAAGAAAAGAGTTGACTTTGATGAGATATTCTCACCAGTGGTAAAGTATTCCTCCACAAGAGTAGCTTTGGGTCTGACAGCTTTTCTAGACTTAGAAGTTGAACAACTTGATGTCAAGACTGCATTTTTGCATAGAGACATCAAAGAAGAAATCTATATAGAACAACCTGAAGGCTATGAAGAACTAGGCAATGAACACTCAGTGCATCATCTGAAAAAAAGTTTGTATGGTTTAAAACAAGCACCCAGACAATAGTACAAGAAGTTTGAATCCTTCATGACCGAACACAGTTTCAAGAAGACAACTGGTAACTATTGTGTGTTCATCAAGAGGTATAAAGACAAAACTTTTGTTATATTGCTTTTATATGTTGATCATAGGACATGATAAGACCAAGATTGATAGTTTGAAGAATGCTTTAAGCAAGCCTTTTGCTATGAAAGACTTAGATCCTGCAAAACAAATTCTTAGGATGAAGATAATTAGAAATCATTCTAAGAAGTTGATATGGTTGTCACAAGAGAAGTACATTGAGAAAATTCTCAAGAAATTCAACATGGATAACATGAAATCTGTTAGCATTCCACTTGTTGGACATTTCAAGTTGAGTAATGCACAATGCCCAACTAGTGATGAAGAAAAAAATAGAGATGAGCATAGTGCCCTATTTTTCTGTGGTAGGAAGCCTAATGTATGCCATGATTTGCACAAGACCAGATATTGCCCATGCAGTTAGAGGTGTGAGTCGGTTCTTGTCCAATCGTGGCAGAGAACACTAGAATGCAGTGAAATGGATACTAAGATACCTGAAAGGAATTACCAAAAGATGTTTATGTTTTGGTAATAAAAGCCTATATTGATAGGATACACAAACGCATACATGGCTGGAGATGTAGATTCAAGAAAATCCACATCAGAGTATGTAACTACTTTTGCAGGGGGAGCTGTATCTTGGCAGTTCAAGTTACAAAGATTTGTTGCATTATCAACAACTGAAGCAAAGTATATTGCAGCCTTGGAAGTCAGCAAAGAGATGAAATATTTGAAAACCTTCTTGCATGAATTAGGTCATGTTCAAGAAAGGTATGTTTTGTATTGTGATAATCAAAGTGCAACTCATCTGGCTAAGAATCTTACATTTCACTCTCGGACAAAGCACATTGACACTCGTTATCATTAGATATGAGATGCATTGGAAAATGATGTATTGCAGTTAGAAAAGATACATACTGATGATAACTGGTCTGACATGTTAACCAAAGCAATTCCAGTTAGAAAGCTCACAAACAGTTGCAATGGAGCAGGACTGATAATTTCCCCAAATTAAGTCAGGAAGGGGGAGATTTGTTGGAAGTTTCCTTCCTTAATTAATAGGAAGATGGTTGGTGGTTAAAAGTTAGTAGTCCCAATTAATTGATGGTTGAAAATAGGAAGATAGTTGTTAGTGGTTAAATTAAATATCTTGCATTCTTGAGAACCTATAAATAGGTTCATTTGCAAGAATTGAAGACACCAAAAACTATAACAACCATAGAGAAATTAGAGAATTCCTAGTGAGAGCAACAATTTATTTATATGACATAACACGTGGGATTCACATCCTCGTCTAATCGTAATAAAGTTGCAAGTTGCAAAAATTTATTTATAGATTAAAACAAGTGATGGAGCGAATTTTCGCTACTCGTTATACACAAAGATTGTCGTTAATCCTCATCAAATATGCAAAGAAATGAATGCAGTACTAGGGTGTTGTCCTAGGTCGTCTCCAAGAAATTTTTGGTTGGGAACATACATCGAACAAGTGTAAACATAGAATTTAAAGCAAGTAAATTGGGGGGAAGTTTGTCAATTTCCAGATTTTAATCAACAGCAAAATGTAAATTAGTGAAATTCAATCAATTAAGGAGAGTAATCCTTAGTTAATCAATGAGTTCTATCCTATTCTTTCAAATGATTCAATAATCCCCTATTTTTCCCTTGAATTAAGTTAATCTAACAAGCGAAAGTTAACTTTAGTTTCCCAATTAAAATTAAGCATCTTAATGGGCTCCAATCTCTATCCCTAAGATTAAGCAATCTCAAAGATTAATCAAAATTAAGCAATTTTGGATTAGAATTTCGTTTAGGTAATTTAGGGTTCATTAAGCAATGTTCCCCTCATGTAAATTTCATTTCATTTAGAGATTGGGGTTAATAAATCCAAGGAAAGAAAGAGTAATATTGCCATTAAACCCAAGAATTCAAGAACCATGTGAATTGACTAGGAATTACAAGAGATTTTAGCCCTCTATATGGATGGGCTTCACAAATGAAAGACAAGAATGCAGAAACGTAAGCAACATTAATGTAAATTCAATGAGAATCAAAGGGAAATTGGAAATTAAAACCTATAATGGATCCCTGGCTGTCACCCAAGGCTCCAAAGCTTTGGAAAGAAAATGTCCTAATTTGGCAAAGAGAATCAAAGAAAAATAAATGTTTAAGTCTTCGTACTCTAATTCTTAAAATCTATTTATAGTGGAAGACATGTCAGCAAAGTGTCCACTTTGGGCCTTGAAAGTATCCACGCGCATATTTACATAAGCTTGCCAATTCTCTGGAGTTGCCACTTTTCATGCTGAAAGTGACTACTTTGGATGCGCGTAGCCACTATGAAAGGCAATAGTGACCACGCACAAATTGCTTCCAAAAGTGGCGTCCTGGAGCTTTCTGGAGTTGCCACTTTTCATGCTGAAAGTGGCTACTTTGGATGTGCGTAACCACTTTGAAAGACAATAGTGACCACGCGCAAAATGCTTCTCAAATGGCGTCTCTAGAGCTCTCTGGAGTTGCTACTTTGAAGGTTGAAAGTAGCTACTTTGGAACCTTTAATGCCCAGACTTGCTGTAGTTGCCACTTTTGCTCCTAAAAGTGGCTACTTTGGGGGCAACTTTCATCCAAGGGCTAGGATATCTTAAAATTAACTTGGGGACTCTGCAAAATTATCAAGACAATTAAAATTGCAATCTATATCTATGTAATTAAATGCAAATTAACCAAAAATTAATAAGCCTATGATATTTACTCAAAATGTGATTTCTATATTATTTGCACTATCTAAGTCTATTTTTTCTATCAAGGAGCACCAAAAAGGCAAGTAAAAATAAAATAAAAAGTGGATTCATCAACAAGCTTTTAGAAGTTGAAAAATTTACTTCAACAAAACAATTGAAAAATTCAATTTTGTTAGATGTGAGGAGGAATAATATGTATATAAAATGTTTAGTGATAGCGTAATCATATCTGTAACACCTATTTTCTACCAAAATCCTGTCTTATTATATCATAATTTAAGGCTTCTATAAAACGATGTACCCAAAATAAACATGAACAAGAGATCATTCAAATCAACATTTTAGCGGAACTACTTACAAATTACAATTCATTTCACAAGGGAATAAATTTTGACTTTCAATTTTCATTGTTCATTTAAAGGCACATCCGCGAACAGTCATAATAAATCATGTAACACCTTATATTTCTCTCCTCAATATATGAAGAATTTTCATAAAAATTTATATGGTAAAGTAAATGTTCTTTCAAAAACTCTCTAATGAGAAAGAAACGATGAAATGATATAAGGTTCATATAAGTACTTTAGAAAAATAAAGATTCTAAAATTTTCATCAGCAGCAAAAAGAAATAGTTGTTTTACAACTATTTCAAAAGAATGTTATAGAATTGAAAATATTCATTACATAACTCAAAATAACTAAGTCCTATAGCAGTTCTCATCCATCCATGCACTATGAGCCTGATACTATTCGTCCTGGTTTTCTGAAAAATGTTGTGTAAGGGTGAGTCTCTACCCTACCACTCATACATTACACATATTCATCACAAAGCACATCTTATCACGATTAAAGAAAACATCATGGCATTACATATCACAATGTCATATAAAGCATATTCTTATCTCAACACATATTATATTCCACAGATTCACAATTTCTTTTACTTTTATCCGCGCTTACCGCGCCCTGTGGCCACAGTTATCCGATGCCTCTATCTCGAGGTCTTACACATCCATGTAAATAGTCGCCGGATGGCCCAATGCAATACGGATACAACGCATGCAATAAACGGCCCCTTAGCAAAGGTAATGGTCAGGAGTTAAGTCAAGAAATGAGTGTGTGGCCATGTGGTGCATTCGAACACAATATTCCGTACACAATCCCGAATGTCACTCACCACCCTACATTTCCCCAAGATATACCATATCGTCTCCATCTTCCACTCCCCCAGTGTATCTCTGTAACTATTTACATCATATCCTTTTCCATCTTATACTCTTTCGAGTATATTCACATATGCCATTTATCATGTTCACACATATTTTTCATTATATTTCCACATACCTTTCATCATATACATCAAACCATGGCATATTCATAATACACATCATTTTTACATGAAACACTATATTCAAACATGAAACATTCATCTCGTTGTATATTTCATATCACAAAATCATATCAACAATCCTCAATATACCTTATCATGCCCTATTTGAACATAATATCACATTTTCACCATGTATTCATCATAAAATCATATAAATAATCAATAATTCTCACTTTTCACTGATTATTTTTCATAAAACAATGATTATTCCACATATAATCACATACATGACAAGATCTATGGGAATACGAGTAATAAGCATAACAAAATGTTAAAGTAGAGCCCCTTTTACCTCAAAACAGAGCTTTTACAAAAATTTAACCGAAGATTTAACTCTAGAACGGAGGTTTTCCAAAGAACATCATGAACATCTATAAGAAAAAGGAAGAAGAAGAGAAACGAACGGTAAATCTAACTTCAAATTTAGAGAAACTTACTTAAAATCCTTTAGAACGGACGTAGAATCACAAATCTGAAGAAAAATCTAAGTTTAGGAGGTTTAGTATGGGAGAAAATGGCGAGATATAGTCTTAGAACCTTTGAGAACCTTGGATAGGAGTGAAGAAATGAAAATTTCGTCTGAAACCCCCTTTTTATAGAAAATTTTTGAAAGTTACTGTTCACCGCCGGAAACATTGTTCACCACCTTACTGTTCATGCTGGAAACACTGTTCATGGTCACTGTTCATGCCGAAAACACTATGCACACACACTGTACACGGATTGTACACGTACTGTATGCGGATGTGACATCAGCCATGACGTCAAGCTGATGTCATCATCACTGTACATAGACGGTTTCACTGTTCATACGCAATTTACTGTTCATAGCCGGTTTTAATGTTCATCGACACTGTTCATAGGCGGTTTTACTGTTCACTTTTTTTTTTTAAATATAAATTCTATCCAAATCTATTCCAATTATACTTTAACAAACCTCATTTTATTTAAATCAAAATGCAGGATGTTACAAATCTCTTCTCATACTACTCAACACTAACAATGTCAATCTATTGAAATCTCGATGTAACCATAATTCAGTTCATCGCAGCAACTCAAGTTAAATTGAAGAGGTAATCAACTCAGCGAAGCATTTTCATTAAGTCCTTTCATTACAAGATCATATATTCCAATTAATCCAGTATCTTAACAACATGCTAATCATTTTCGTTAATCCTGCTAAGCATCCGGGGAAAAATTTCATAACAGCAATAGAGATAAGCGTTTAGCATCGCATACCGTTTGAAATAAAATTTTGAAAGTATAACGAGGAGTATATATGTATAAAAAAAGAAATAATTATCCAGCCAAAAAGTCCAAGGTAAAACCGCAGTAAAGCAAAATCCCAAAGTTTAGTATTTCAAAAGTAGTGAAAACAACCAGAAGCCTATGAGCAGTGTTCATCCATGACAAAAATAAAATAATAGGCTATAAATAAAACTCTAACGAAAGGGAATCCTCACTAAGGTCGGATTCCATTCCATCGGAGTTGGGAGAATCATCCACTGGCTGAGGGCGCAGAGAGGGCTACAAGTCATTCGTGTCGCTGTCAATCCAACCAATAGTAGGTATGGGTGAACGAGAAGTAGGTGATGGTGGTGAAGGGTGTCGTGTAGAAGGTCCAACTTCATCGGAAGAAAGCGCCTGAATTCTCAGGGAATGGCGGGGTACAGGTCTAATGGAAGACTCAACAATTTCAATATCTTTCCACTCAGGTGCAGGAGAAGGGCTGGGACAAGAGGTAGGTGATGGGTCAAGATCTATAATGGTTTTACCTTTTTCAACAAAAGTTTTAAGCCGTTTAACAAGAGGTTCCTGATGTGGTGGAGAAGGAGGGGGTGAGTGAATGATGATACTCCTCTCGGGCGACAAAGGTACAAAGATGTCGGCAAAAAGGTGGTCATTCCAATAGGGCTTCCAACCATCCCTTGGTATGTGGGGCGGCGCGTCACTAGATTGTACGTCTATGCCTCCTTCCCTTTGAAGTCCTCTCCCCAAATCCTCGTTTGTTGTGGGTCCATTTGTCACACATTCATACAAACATATCCTGGCCACAGTGAGCTACTCCGCTTCACTACCCCCAAGGTTCTCCTCTTGAACCTGAACACTCCACATTCTCCAGCTGTGCCAAATTGTGGCCTTGACTCCCTTTTTTACCTCTATGCACACGGATAATTCAAACAACCAAACGCATACTCAGAATCTCTTAAGTTTCAATGTTCTCATTCTCGGTCAAACAAAACAAGAAGAAGGTTGATATTCTTTCTATAAATTTTTGTCAAGAAAAAGGGTGAGTGGTAAAAAAATAGAAAAGTTTTACAAAAGAGGCTAATTTAACGAAGTAGAGAAAAATGTTGGTCAAAAAAGAGATGAAGGACATAATAATAATAATAAGATACAACACACGATATTTTAAAATCATCCTCTATACTCAACCGAAAAGCATCAATGATGAAGAAGAGTAAGAATATCAAACAATCATCTACATGCAAAATCATCTCAACCATGATCGAGTTCATGCAAGCCATAAAAATGAAATTTTTACAATATCGTTCAAGTAAAATCATCAGGGATGAGAGGGAATATTTTACTTAAAAGTTTTTCAGCGAGAACTTAGAGCGAGGGTGAGAGAAAGACGCATGCAAATGTAGACAACCACACACAATCAAGCACAAACATGAACTCCCCGAACCTGGTTTGGAATAAGAGTGAAAGAGAAATAGGAGGCTCGATCTTGATGTTTGCAAGCACTTGTCCATGTAGTGGCTCCTTGGCGGTGGTGAGAACGCTGAGGGAGATGGAGGCAGGCAACGTTAATGGCTGTTCGGTGGTTGTTGTCTCTTTTGAGAGGGTGATGGAAAGCGTTATTCACAAGAGAAGAGAGTAGAAGGCACATTGTGAGAGTGAATGGAAGTCAAGAGAGAGGTGTCATGATGAGGTTGAGAGTGTTTTGGAAATAAAGAAAGGAAAGGGCGCGTGAGAATAAGGAGAGTGCTTATATAGTGTGAGTATAAAGCCCATGTCCATTCATCTCCAAACGGCATGGCAGTCAAGAAGCTGCACAAGGAAGGTTTAAGGTTAGGTTAAGTGAAGTAACATGGCCTTTAGCCTTCTCCCTAGAACGATCACGCCCCCTGGTGTTCTAGTGCAAGTGAAACTTCCCATTAAAAGCATTAAATGCACAGGGTGGGAAAAGAAGGAAACATTTAATACTCCACACATTTCCAACAATTTATCATCAAGGGAGAATAATATGAATGGTGGGTCAGTTTCTGTAAGGCCATGCAATTAAGGCAAGGTGGTTGTTTAATTTTTTCTGATGGAGGGAAGAGGTTCTAAACTTTCTACATTCCGATCACTTGAAGGGTTGTGGCTCTTAGTCTACTCGTGAAAAGGGTGGCGCCTCCTTTGGGCCATGTGCACACACAAGTCTCCATAAGGGTTAGCAATGAATGTAATGCAATTAAAGAAGGAATATATGATTAATGTTGGGCACAGTTTTAGGGAAGTAATTGCTCCAAGTGTAACGTTCTAGGTTGATTGGCATGCCCAAATAAATGTAGGCCGCGGTTTGGGTTATTGTGGAGGGAATAGGGCATGCATCTCTTCACTTCCTCTTGGTGTTTAATGCAGGTGGGCGCAATTAAATGCGTCTAGTGGCGTTTAGATGAGAAGATGGAAGGTTTCTCGAGTAAGTGAAAAAGGCATGGGAAACTTCCTCAATAAATGTTTACAATATTTATGTCAATTTATAATGAATGGTCTACCCTAATTAAATATGCATGAGAACACGAAAAGTCTGCAATTACGGGAGAGAATAAAGACTCCATTCTCGGCTGCACCATCAATGAGAGATTTTCAAATAATTGCCACTTAAAGTGTAACGGATTATGATGGGGCGGCTGCTCTTAATTATGGTAATTAGGGAAAAATGAAAAGGTTCATGTATACCCATTAACTAGGTCCAAGTGGACATTTAAGGCAAGGGAGGGATTTATTACTAACGGCTAGGGAGGTAAAAAAAAAATTACAGGTGTAATTCTTCCATCTTAGGAGAATATATCATAATTAAGTAAAATGAATTAAGAGAATAATGTAAATAATAATAATAATAATAATAATCATGAAGAAAAAAGGGGTCCACCTATATTGACTCAAGGACAACTTCGTCCTAGGGTTAGTCTTGCTAACCTAGGGTTGTGCAAGGTATTTTTGCCACATGATCATGAAGCAACTTTATTCATACATATCCATATATAATGTATCAATCATCATCACATCATCGCACAAAAAAAATAAAAAATTATTGCACAACAAGAACTCAAACGATTCAGACCATCATAAAAAAAAAACTTTGGCTAAAAAAAATCAATTAACCATGAAATATTTTAAGAAAAAAAAATGAAGTGCAGAAACGCTAACTAATTTGGGAAATTCAATATGGTTAGACCAAAATTGGGGATGTTACAATATCTTCTTAGTATTATATGTGAATGACATATTACTCATTAGGAATGATATGCCAATTCAGGAGAGACAACCTATATTCTAGCAATAAAGATTTACAAAGATAGATCTAAAAGGTTTTTTGTGCTCTCACATTCTATGTACATTGATACCATCTTAAAAAGGTATATCATGGAAAACTCTACAAGAGTTTATTTGCAAATAGAAATTGTAGTTACTCTCAATAGGGATAATTGTCTTAAAATAGATATATATAATAACCAACAAGTTTTTTCTATGGATTCATTCACATATTCTGCTAGTAAGAGTTTCATGGTCAAGAAGTTGATGACAAAGATTAGTTTCAATGTGGATACACATAAAATTTTCACACTATTGAAGAAGCATTTATGATTCAAAGAGATCACCAACAAAAACACGTTTAAAGTCTTGTATGATCTAATATGATATATCTTAAATACAAAATAGATCCTATTTATTTTGCTGAGTGTTTGTATTACAAACACTAAACTTTTAGACATTTTTCATGTAACATCCTTATTTTATTATTTATTAGTTTTGTATTTGGTGTGAGTTGTTTATGCTTGTTGCTTGAAATTAGAAAAGTTTTAGATGTGTGAGTTGCAGGATTTTTCGTTGTAGTGAGATGTGTCTCGTTGTAGCGATAAATCAGCATCTAGAATCAGACATTCTGATGCTCTCTCGCTGTAGCGAGGAGCTCTAATTGTAGCTAGAATGACAGACAACAAAATGCAATTTTGTCTGATTTTTTCGCTCTAGTGAGAGAAGGTCTCGTTGTAACAAGAATCACTTGTTGTAGCTAGAATGTCCCGAGTTGAGAGGTATTTAAGGATTTTCAATTTGAGAAACTTGGATTATAATCCAAGTTACCATCCTCCTTCATTCCCTTTGACATCTCTCCTCTTTTTATCATAAAATTTTTGAAAAATCTCAACCTTTCTCCAATTCAAACTTGGGAGTTCACTTTCCTTGCTTCTTGGTAAGTTCTTAGAGCTTGGTTCTTCATTCCTTTGGTTATTTTCTTGTTTTTCCTTCTCTAAATAAGATTCTTTGTGATATTTAGGAGGAACTCAATGTTTTGAGCAAGATTCCTAAAAAATCCTTCATTAAACTTCTATTTCAAGGTAAGGAGAGCTCTATCTTATTACTAAGAATGTGGTTATGTTTGTATCATGAATATGTTGTGATGAAATGCATGATTGAGTATATGTTGGATGAGAACATGTTTTTGTTATGTTTGAAGTATGTTTTGTGGTGTTTGATAAAGTGTATGATCCTTGATTTGAGTGTATATGCATGTATGTGGTGGACTGAGTCCGAGGGGATTAACTTTCAACAATGATTAATTGATATATGATGTAATAATGAACTAAAGTAAAATAGTGAAATAAAAACATGACTAATATGTTAGTAAACATATAATGAAAAATATATAGATAAGATGGAAAATATGAAATGAGAAAGGAATACGATAGAGATGAGTATAGATAGTTCAGAGGTACACTAGGAGTATGAAAGATGGAGACGATTGAGAAGTCCTAGAGAAATGAGGGTGGTGGATGGTCTTCTTGAATTGCGCAAAACAAATGAGAGTAAAAGCACTACAGGCATCACACTCATTTCCTAGCTAATACTCTTGATCATGCTTTTGTTAAAAAGGACCGGGTTGGCACACGTTGTATCCGTGTAGCTGCAACTATCTATGCTTAGGAAGACCTCGAGGGATCCTAGGGGCATTGAAAGTGAAATGAGAACTCTAAGGATTAAGAGAGAGAAGAAGAGGAATAAGCTGAATATTTAAAAATTGTTGCATGTATATGAGTATGATTTTGTGATATAATTGATTATTGTATAGTGTGACTAATTGTGAATGTATGCTTGGTAATATGAATAGAGACTCATCCTTACATAAATATTTCAGGGGGTGAAGATGACTGCTCCAAAGAGATAATTAGGCTTGTAGATATTTCTGTATATAATAGACTTAACTATGCATTTAATAAATATCGAAAACTATGTTACTTTAGAATTGTTGTACATGTTGATGATGTGCCTAGGAATATCATTATGATATAGATGGAACTATATTATAGTATCTTTTTTTATTCCCCTGTAAGTAGAATACATCATACCCTCTATGTATATATATTCTTTGGTACCGTGAGAATTCCAGCAGTTGTGACCTATTTATTTACATATCATGACCATGACTATCTCGGAAGACCATCCAGATGGACTTTTGAGCAAATTACTAGCATGCAGGTTACTGCAGATTCAGGTGATCATTATCTTGGAACAGGTGATGACGTCGATTATGAAGACTTGGCAGAAATAGAAAGTTGGCATGGGACCAATTAGTACTAGGTTCTCAGTGTCTGGTGTATTTTTGAGAATGCTCTGAGACTTAATTTGTCAACTTGATGTAATTATTTTGACTGTAAATGTTATTTTAAGTCTCATATATTTTGACAAATAATTTGTAAATTATTATACTTGATATGTATAAAATGCATATTCAGTTCTTAATTAAGAAAATTTTGATTATAGATTATTACATTCTTTAAACTCATTGCCTTTTCTATTAATATTGTACTTATTTGAACATTTTTATTTACAATGAATCGATCCACAATGAGACTTTCATTGATTTGATATAATAATATTTAATAATGCAGAGAATGGCATTTCCCTCCTATATAATCAATAAAGAATGCGATTTCCATGCTTTAAAATTTTAGGATGTTACATATCACACTAGGAATGTACTTTATTTTAAATTAAACATTGAAAATTACACTAAAAATTGAATATTTTTATCATAGAAAAATATTGTTTGATAAGTATTGATATACTACACTTTAAATTAAACAAACACTAAAAGGTAATAAATATTACTGGTAAAAAATTACAAGTTTGATTCCAAGATTCTAGATTTAGATTTAAAATGTATGGCAATATTTCAAAAACTATTCTGCAATAAAAATTAACGTTTTTTTATCATCAATATCTACTATTTTTATTTAGTATCTTTTAAACAATGAATAAAAGAAGAATACTATTATTTGATTTTAAGATTTCAATTTTAGAAGATTTTTCAATACTTGTAAAAAAATTTTAAAAATATTACCAAATCAACAATTAATAATATTCTATTTCTTAATTTAGATATGGTATTAAATTTTATTGAAGATCTAATTTAATCATTAGTATAATTTTTATAATAACTTACATATTAACTATAAAAATAATAAAATAACATCTACAACAACACGAAAATCTTACTTTTTTTTTTGACTTAATGATATATTTTTAATGCTTTTTTAATAACTAATTACTAGAATAAACCAAAAAAATAACATATTCTTTGTTTGAGGTAAATTTTTGCCACGTCAACTTATGTTTCGTATTTAAGTAAGACCAAATTATTTTCTTTTATTTTTAATGAACTCAATTCGTCTAAAAGGGCATGAAACACTCCAGAATGCAACATGTGTTAAAGGTTTTGTATAAAATAGAGACGAAATGCATTAATTTATTTCGTCAAATCTGTAGACCAAAAAATAAATTTGTCTTTTATAGTGACGAAACTTTTAGCTGACGATAAGTGTCAACATCTTATGTATTTCATCTTCATTTAGGACGAAGCTGTAGGATGATGACACGTGTCAACATCTTATTAATTTTGTCTTTATATGAGACAAAATTGGTATTACCCTAGACAATAGACTATCATTACACTTTAATATCCAGCAAAATTTACCCATATAAATGCTACACTCGATAGATCAAAATGGAACTGAATAAAGACTTGGAATAAATATTACAAGTTAGTTATAAATTTGGATATTTTGTTGAATATTTTTATTTTTGATAAATTATTAAAATTGAAATATTTTTTAATTACTTGAATAAATAGAGGTAGTTAAAATTGATGAATATTTACTAAATATATTTTTGTGTATGTTGGAGTTATAAATTAATTTTTTATGTATTGTTAAAAAAATATAGAAGTTATGTTAGTAGATGTTTTATATTAACTTGTTTAATGATTAAAAAATGGTATTATATTTGTTGTGAATATTTATTTTATATATGTTGAGTACGAATAAAAAGATATTAATTTTTTTAATATAAATTGATGTGAAATGTAGTAGGATGTTTTGATGTCTTAATAATAATAATAATTTATTTTTATTATTTATATAAATAAGTATAATTGTAATTGTTTATTGATATTGTATTTTTTTTATAAATGCAAGATGAATGAGATTATTATTATTGTACATTGGAATCGAAAAATTGTTTTGGAAAATGAAAGTGTGACATTTAAAGGTAACAAAAAAATGATAAAGATAAGAAGATGGATCAACTTTCTAAATTTGAAAAAAAAGATTCATCATAAGTTAAATCTTAGTAATAATCACTTCATATCAATTTCTCGTTTTATGGTTAATTCAAGCGCTAAACAATACATTGCATTGGATATATGTGATGATGAAGATATTGATTGTATGATTAGTATGTATCAACAATAAAATATTACAACTGTTATTGAATTATATGTGGATATTGCATTTGGTGAGAGTTTAAGAGTTGGCTCAAATATGTTGAATTTAAACTTATCAATGTCACCGCCTAACCTTATGGAAATGGTGAATATAAATATTACAAAAGGTATAAATTAAGTTATTATCATGATTTTTGATGTATTTTTAATGACGATGCATATTGAATAAGTGTATATATATATTTGAAGGATGTGCAAATTTATGCAATTATGAAGATGAAGATGAAAAAGTGAATAGTGATGGTGATGATGATATTGACAAAGGACATATTCCGTTGGACAACTCATTAGATACAAATGTAGATGGTAATTTTGATTCAAATTTAAATTTACGACAAGAAAATATTAGAAATATTGTTAGGTGAAAAGTATATTGATTAAATTATAATTTTTTTTATAATGATAAATAATGTATGTCTGTTTATATATAGGTGTAGGTGAAACCTTTTTAGAATGCTTGCCCATACTACAATTATATTAATTAGGAATACTTTGACCAAGAAATTGAAGTTGAAAAAATTAGTGAAGATATTTAATGGGTTATTGGAGATCCCTTATATGACTTTATTATTTGACTCCAAAGATAAAGTTAAAAATGCCTTAAAACAACATGCATTCTAAAATAAGGTTTATTATTTGTGGATTTATTATTTGACTCCAAATATTTTTTTTTGAAATTATCAATTCTTTCTATAAATAAAATTTTGAAATTAGATTCTAATTTTGGAAAAAAATTTGTGGATTTATTATTTGACTCTAAATATATATTTTTTTTTGAAATTATCAATTCTTTCTATAAATTTGAAATTAGATTCTAATTTTGAAATTTTTTTAAAAATTTATTATTATTATTATAAAGAAAATATTATAATTTTTTAATAAAAATATGAAATGGAAACAAAGAAATACTAAAATATTAATCCGTTGAGAACAAAGACCATAAGCACAAACAGGTTGCCTGAAGAAGAAATCTTGAGGAATACTAATAACATATTTATTTTAATATACTTTTAATTATTAGTTAAAATTTATAAAAAGTTATAAAAGTGTGAGAAAAATTATTAATTTAAAATAAAAAAGACTAATTAATATTCAAATTCCTTACAATAATGCAATCTCTGTAATAAAAATCTCGACTATCAATTTTATGTCCAAAGTTTATAAAAATTATAAGAGATAAATGATCTTTTAATTCTTGTACAAGACTTTTTTTTGTAATTTTGTTCTAATTGGTAACAAAATTTGTATATTAGTTTCTTTATAAAATTTATTTTTAATTTTATTTATATTATTACGATACATGATGTAACACCCTCTTCTCATTTTTTGATAATTATGTGTTATTTAATTAATATTAAGTAGTATTAGAATGCAATTAGATATAAGTTTGAAGGATTTTTAGAGGAGTTTTAATATAGGAGATTTTGTCAGGCTAGAGATTTATTATTGAGTAATCTATAATATTTTATACTTGTTCAATGTTAATTGAAGGATTATTTGGTATTGGAATAGATTTAGATGGAGTTTGAAATTATTTAAAAAAAAAAAAGTGAACAGTACCGTATGAACAGTGTCGGATGAACAGTAAAACCACCTATGAACAGTGCAAAACCGCGTACAAACCGCGTATGTACAGTGACTGCTGACGTCATCAGTGACATCATCATGACGTCATGGCTGACGTCACATACGCGTACAGTGCGTGTACAGTATTTTTTGGCATGAATAGTGCTCTGAACAGTGTTTCCGGCGTGAACAGTAGGGCGGTGAACAGTGTTCCCGGCGATGAACAGTAAATTCCGGCTGTGAACAGTAAATTTCGAAAATTTTTTATAAAAAGGGGGCTTCACACGGAATTTTCATTTCTTCACCCCTATCCAAGGTTCTCAAAGGTTCTAAGGCCAAAAACCACCATTTCTCTCATACTAAACCTTCCTAAACTTAGATTTCTCGCCAGATCTGAGATCCTACGTCTATTCTGAAGGATTTGAAGTAAGTTTCTTTAAGTTTGAAGCTAGATTTACCGTTCGTTTCTCTTCTTCTTCTCTTTCTCATAGAAGTTCATGGTATTCTTAGGAGAAACTCCGTTCTAAAGCCAAATCTTCGGTGAATCTTGCTATAAAACAAGTAATATTCAGTAGATCTAGTGTGAATCGTCATTCTGAGGTAAGGGGAGTTTATTTTAACCTATGAACTACGTTTTGAACGGTTTAATATGCTATTTTAAGATGTTTTGATATGATTTTGTTAGATCTATTGAATAAAAGCTATTTTCTAAGCTGTAACTGCTGTTAATTGATTTAAAATGCTGAGATTTTGGCTGATCTATCTTAAACTTGCCTTAGCTGAGCTGTTAAAATAATTTTGGCGGTGTGCATCATGCTGAGATATATGTTTTGCATCATTATAGAGCCGAGTTACATGTTTAGGTGGGTAGACGTGTAACGGTAAGTTCATGCTGAGCTGCTGTGCTGTGCTGTCTGGATCCAGATACCGGAATGGGTCGCTCCCGAACCGGCTCGGTTCCTTCTGGATTACTTAGGCTGTGAAACCAGTTGGAAACCGTTTTCATGCTGTGCATTAGATGGGCTGGAAATGCATGGAATTATTGCTGTGAGAAATATTTTGCTCTATATATATGATTTTATTTTAAGTTTGGTAAGCTCACCCTTGCATTTCTTTCTATGTCGTTGTGTGCGTGTGTACTGCGATGATCGTACGGTGGTACGTGAGCAGATGTAGCAGGTGTTGCATCTACTTCACAGGCTGAGGGACCAGTGAAGAAATGATTGAAGCTGGGGTCGAGTAATATTGCATCAAAGTCCTTTTTCCTATATTTTGAGACCTCATGTAGAGGGAGCTACGTAGTATAATTTTGGGTATTTTTGAATATTATGAACTAAATGTAATATTATGTTGTTCTGTTGGATATTTGTTGTAAGAAACTCTGTTTTATTTTGAATGAGAAGAGAATTTCATAATTATATTTTCTATACTTTATTTCAAATAAGTTTGTGATGTAGAAACAATGTTCTCGGTTCCTTATAAAGGGGGTCGTGACAGATTTCGCTTAGGCGAGGTAAACCTCGTCCATGTAAGATTGAGCGTGCACAAATATCTTGCTGCAGGGCTATATCGCTCAAGCGAGATAAGATAAATGTTGCCCAACTATCAGCTCACTCAAGCGAGAGTAATCTCGCTCAGGTGAGATGGGTCGCTCAGGCGAGGACCCACAAGAGAAATGACATGCTCTTTGGACACCATCTCACTTGAGCGAGATGGAGCTCGCTCAAGTGAGCATATCAAAAAAATAGTGGGCAAGACCATTGTCTGCATATCTCGCTCAGGCGAGATGCTTGTTACTCAAGTAAGATGTCCCTCATTCAAGCGAGAACGCGCGAGACTAAGGGGTATTTAAGAGATTTCTCACATGAGAAATTTATTTTATTAGAAACTCACGTACCTCTCTTAAGTTTTCTCTAAATCCTTTCTTCCTTTTACTCAGATAAAAGCCTCAGAAACCTGATTTCTCTTTATAATCACGCTTGGACATTGAAGCTACGTGGTAGTATGATTCTAAGTAAGTTTCTCCAGAGCTCCACATAATTCTCTACCTTTTAACCTTCTTTAGTTGCTTCATGTGATATAATTTCCATCATCATACTACCACATACCATTCCCCCCCCCCCAAAAAAAAATAAAAATTGACCTTGTCCTGGAGGTCCACAATATACAAGAAAAGAAGGTAGTTTATACCGATTTGTAAAATATGCTGTTGAGCAATGTTTGAAGTATAGCTTTCACTATTGATAATGTTAAATGATCTGTCTCCCCATTCTCAATTAAAACAAAATAAACTACATGATTTAGATGTAGGGAACACAATTCAAACTAAATTGAAGAAAATTCAGGTCCATAAGTTGCTTCAGAACTGCTGATCGGTACAGAATTAAAGACAACTGTGAGTCTATTATTATGAGATTAAACGGACAATGAGCCTGGACTCTTACAATGGATACCGGAGCCTAAGCTCCTCAGAGAAATGGTATTTTATCTGTCTAAACAGAAAATGAAAAATACTAACTCACCTTTCCTCCTTATCCTATTAACACGCTGCATAGCATTACAAACTGGCAAGCTCAGCAGCATAACTCTCTTCCCCTGCACATCCCTTTTCCTTATGTGTATACACCTTCCATGTCATGGGCCTCCCATGATTTGAGCCCATTAGCTGATCCGTGACTGGTACTAGGTCATTGTCCACATGAGATCCAATATCTTGTGCTCTATCACTTCCTTCCTCAAGAAGAATAGCGTTGTCTTGTCCCCAAGGCTGAGATCAATAAATTGACTTCACAAGTTCAGTTCGCAAGTAGCATCCTCCTAAGCCAATTCTTGCCACTGAATTAGAACTGCCTTATTTTGCTGCCAGCCTTGACAATCTCCTGGCTAGCCAAAACCTTTTCTAGTGCAAAAGTTTCACGAACATTGACCTCCAAATCAGGTGGTAATTCTGTTTCTACTGCATAATTGCAAACAGCTTTGTTAAGCTGTGATACGTGGAATATAGGATGAAGCTTTGAAAGGGGGGGAGGTCAGCTTGTTGGTTACACTCCCATATTTCTCCAACACCTGAAAACGACCATTGCTTTTGGTTTTGGCACCTAATCATTCACCCACATAGGTAATTCTTTTGTTGGTGTCAGCTCTTCTTCTCTTGTTCTATGGATCCTTGATTATAGGGTCACAGACCACATCATTGGTAATAAATCTCTTTTTTCTACTATTTCTAGATCTGATTATTTACGCTTTGTCACTATGGCTAATGAGTCCCGAAAATAGTCTCAAGGTGTAATGACCTTTTTCTGACGACCAAAATACCTAATTTTTTTTTGAGATGAAAATGTAATTTTTTTTGAGATGTTAACTATTTTGTGTCTTGCTTTGATTAAAATTGTGGATTAAGGTAATTAGCTTAGTATGACTCAAAGTCATGGGACTTAGTAGTTCATTGGATGGCCTAAGCAACAATCTCATCAAGAGATCATATCCTTTTCTAAATTATCAAGATTCAAGTGCTTAGGTGTTTCTATTTAGTATAATTTGATTTGGTTTTCTTAGGTAATAGAATATATGTGCCAATTTATGGCTTACTTCATTGAATTAGTTTTAGTGTAGTTAGTACTATGTTGAAAAACTCAATTTCCATTCCCTTTAGTATTTGTTAATAAACTTGGGCCTAACTTGCTCTCAAAAGTTAGTTCAAGTTTCTTAACATGGTATCAGAACCTATCTAGTTTTAATGTTGGGCCACCCATACATTTTGTTAAGATAACAATTGATTAGGAATATAGTTAGGATATTCATTATAAGGGTTAGGGTAGTCCTCCTCCTATGAGTTAACTTTTGGGAGTAGATTAGGTCTAAGTTTCTTAATAGTATTCACCAAGTCTAGGACCTTAAATCTTACTGTGAAATTTCACTTAACTTAGCATTCAATCATATAGTTTCATACAATATAGGCACCTCAACAACATATGCAAACATATCAATTTCATTTTCAAACATAACATGTCTATAAACCCAAGAGAGTGAGAAATTCTCAAGAATTTTCAACCATACACAATATTCACAGTTTCATCAAGTACATTCCTATCTATTCCCTCTACCCTTAACTCAAGTCATATGAAAGCTTTTCCCTCCTCACCTTTGAGAGTAACTTAGTTTGGTCAGGAAAAGATGCTTTGACTTCCAGTCTCGTTTGATCTGTACTCCACATCTTTCTGTATGGGCCAACAATTGTGTTTTTTGGGCGGTTCTTGCACTTGGGCTCGTAACTCAGGTGTTTAGAATCCGAATGAAGTATGCAAAGTACTGGCGCATTCCTTTTTCAAGGATACAAACATAGAGCTCATTAGAGGAGGTTTTTAACCAAGTTAACTAATTTTAATTAGCTAAAAACAGAATCGGTACTGTAGGGTACTTAGTTCTGAACAACGAGAATTTTTAAGTTTTGGTACATTTTCCAATTGGAGTGTAACTCAGTGATATGATGTCCAAATTGAGTTCAAGATAGCTCTTTGGAAAGATAACACTGCAAGGAAGAATGTCAATTATACCATGCAGTTGTGGGACAAAGATTTACCCAGAAAACACTAATAAGGCTGCTGCAGCAAATTCCAAAACTGAAGCACTTACAATGATTGGAGTGTAAGTGGGTGAGATGGTGTCCAAATTCAGTCCCGTCAGTCTTGTTTGAAAGCTAACGTTGCATGGATTCCAAAAATGTGCCTGCACATCAAATTCCATGTGCAGATTATTCCCAGTGTTCCATTATGTAGATCTGGTCCTGTCAGGATTTTGAGAGAAGTACTTACTTAATTTAGTCTTTTGAGGGTGCAATTGGAGTCCAAAACAAGCTTGTGATGGGTTGTTAGAAAGGTGATACTGCACAGAACATAGAAATGTGGTTAGGGACAATTTCCTACTTGTAGATTTCACTAAAACTTGAGAGCAAGGTCGTTGTTCCATTCAATTTCTGCAGAATTTCCCATTAGGCAGCTTATGAGTTTTGGATAAAAAATAGAAGTCACCTTCAAATTGAGTTCTGCAAAATGGGTTTGAAGACCAACGCCTTAAGGATTATGTAGATGTCTTCGAACAAATTTCGTGCATGCATGAGGTGCAGGATAATTATTTGCTGAGTTGTTCTGCTAGTTTTACAGCGTGCATGACAGATTTGAAGTACCTCCTTGGTTGATGCTTTTGGGGGATCAAATGAATTCCAAATCATGCATGGGATAGCTTGATAGAAAGGTTATTTTATGAGGAACACAAAAACTGCATATCTTTCTAATTATGATAAATTAGTAACTGTATATTCTGTATTAATGATGTTCTATTTAAATACATACTCTGCTGTGTCGTTGAAACACTGATTTATCCTATGTCTCTTGTTCCTTTTACTCAACAACTTGTTTCTTTTCTCCTTTGTGTTCTATTTGCTCATTTGACATCTGATTGTTTGAATTTTTTGTTCATTATTTTCTATGCTACATTTTTTTATTAAACACATCATGAATACTCACACTTGTGTCAAGGCTAATAAGAATTCTTGTTTTGGGTCTAGTTGTTGTAACACTTGTGTAGTTGTGTTTTTATATGATAAATTTATGGCTTTTTTATCCTCTTCCTTGCAGTCAATATTTACTAATTGATGTTCTTTGTGTGCTTTGGAAGTATAGGCAAACTTTTGACATAGTGCACCGTGTATCACCATCACAAAAGCATAGTTGTGTTGTTCCTTCAAGCCCCTTCAACCAGCTTCACCTCTTTTGGCACCATCACGGCTCTGTCTCTTATGCAGCGTAGAACCCTTCCTACAACTTCCAACATTTTCATCCTTGCCCATAACACAGAATACTGTACTGAACTAAGATTTGTGATTTTTTGTTTCAATTAAAATTTCCATGGAAGCTCAACCAGTTCTTTTCAGATTTTGTCTGAAATCATCATTAGTGCCATCAGGTTCAATTGTGAAACAACCATTCTCTTTAAAGTTCCCTCTGTTACCTTCACTTTCATGCCCTTCAATTCAGTCCCAGAATCTTGAGGTTCCTGGTGGAGCTTTTTATACCATCAGCATTGTGCACAAAGAAGTGTGTTCTAGTTCTTGGAGGAGAATATGTTGCAGCAGGAGTAGTAGTACTACAGAGCCAGAGGAGGGCCATGAGGTGAGGGCTCAGGTCTCAGTGAGAAGGAAAAAGCTAGCAGTTTTTGTGTCTGGTGGTGGATCCAACTTCAGATCAATTCATGAGGCCTCCAGAAGGGGATCACTTCATGGAGATGTTCTTGTATTGGTCACAGATCGAAGTGGTAATGGTTTACTTTACTACCACCCCTTTACTTTCATTTTTGCTCTTTTGCAAAATATGTTATATTGTTTTATGGTCGTGTTATCATTTAGCTTAGCTAAAATTTGTCAATTGTCAATTGTCCAAACACTTGAAATGACTACATGGCACAACATTATAAGCCAACTCAACCATTTTCCTTAATTCATAGCATTGTGTGGGGGCCTTCAAGGGCATAGTTGTTAGTAGCTCGCTATAGCGGCACTATCACACTGGTGCAGTGCCGAGCCGCCACATCATAGGGTGTTTGTCACGTCGTGGTGGTTGCGGGTGCTTTGCGGCCAAAACAAGGAGAAGTCATAGGTGGTATTGTGCGATTTTGGGGAAAGGAAGAAACCCAAAAAAAACGCACCGATTTGATTATTTTGAAGGTTAGAAAGGTCATTTACCCTTGATAAAACATATATTTCATCTTCCTCGACACTCTTCCTCTTTGCATGAAAAGTTGAAACCTCAACATAGCAATTTCTCCCCTCCTCACTGACTCACCCATTCCATTTTGCCGGAAAACTGAGCTAAGTCTGGAGGCTCACCCAATCCATTTTGCCGGAGAAATCAGCTTTTCCAGCTTCTCCTCTGCTTTTCTATTTACAGGAGAAATCAGTTTTTCCAAAGTTCACTCACTCCATTTCGTTGGAGAAATCAATTTTTCTGGCATCTATTTTGCTTTTTCTGTTTGAGCTCTATTTTACTATTCATTAATCATTCTTGCTTTTCTGTTCAAGATCTATTTTGCTGTTCATCCTCTGTTTTGCTGTTGAAGCATGGTTTAGCATTTTTAGTTTAATGTAACTTCCATGATGCAGTGTTTTGCACTTTTACACTGTTACTTGGAATGATGACTATGTAATCTTGAGAATTTCTTGAGCATATATATTAAAATTCTGTGTAGATAACATATAATATATGTAATTATAAATTTTTAAATAGCAGTCATCCCCATCCCGCAATATGCAATTATGCTATATTGTTTTAGGGGTCGGCTGCTATTTACTGCTATCTGAGATTAACAACTGTGTTCAAGGGTCAACAACATCACTGGGGCTCAATGGTTTGTCACATTTATTGATGACCACACAATGGTCACGTGGGTCTTCCTTATGAAAGAGAAATTTGAAGTGGGAAAGATATTTGAAAATTTTCAAAGCATGGTGCAGACTCAGTTCCAAGCAAACCTCAAAGTTTTCAGAACTGATAATGGTTGCAAGTATTTCCACTCATTTCTCAACACTTATCTCCAAAATCATGGAATTGTTCATCAAAGCTCATGTGTGAACACCCCCACACCAGAATGGAATTGAGAGGAAGAACAAGCACATTATTGAGGTCACTAGGTCACTCATGATATCAATCAATATGCCAAAGCAATATTGGGGAGAAGCTGTACTCACTGCAGCCTATCTCATTAATAGGATGCTTTCCAGAATCCTTAACTTCAACACTCCAGAGTCTGCACTACAGACATATTGCCCAGTAAGCAGGATCCTCAACTCTCTCCCTTTCAAGGTATTTGGATGTACAGCATTTGTACACAATCATGATCCTCATCGAAGTAAACTTGATAGCAAATCCATCAAGTGTATTTTCATTTGTTACTCACCCCACCAAAAAGGGTACAAATGCTACTGTCCCACAACTAGGAAGTTTTTTCACACTATGGATGTGACCTTTTTTGAAAGGCAACCATATTATCCAAAAATTGAAATTCAAGGGGAGAAGACATCATCTATAGAAAATGCAGAATTTCAACAATTGGAAGCGGAGATGGTTGAGCCACCAACAAAAAATGTGATTACAGCAGAAGGAACAGATTCAGAAGGAGAAGGAGAAAATTTAGGGGGGAGAAGATCAACCTACTGCATAGGAAACCAATCTTTGGGTCTATTTCAAAAAAGGAAGCCTCAATGGCAGTGTTGTTAAATGGCGCCCATGGTGGAATTCGGTGGCAGTTTATAACCTCCGTTACAGTGTTGCCGTTTTTTGGCAGTTTTTGGTGGAGACGCCACGGCAGCCGTTACTCACATGGCGGGAATGGCAGCCATGTTAGATATTATTGAAAAATGGCATTTTGATGGGTTGGGCCGCGAATCTGACCCAGTCCATAGGTTTACCCGCGCTGAAAAACCCTAAGGTTACATCTCTTCTGCCCTCTTCATGAGTCAAAAACATTTCCCTCTCATCTTCAATCTCTCTCTCCTCTGATCTCTCTCTCCCCTCCGATCTCGTTTTGCATTTTGCTGGGGTGTCTCTCTTCATCACTATTGTGCCGTTGTGGAGCGGCGGTTAGCCACATGATGCTTGCTGTGGTGAAGTATTTCTTTATTAGCAGAAGTTAATTCCTAATTGTAGACAGTGTCTTGGTGTGGGTGTGCACTTTCGAAGTGTAATGGAGAGGGGGAGCAAAAGTCCAATCTTGCCCTTGCTATAGTGTCATTTAGGGTTTTTTTTAGGGCAAAACGGACTTTTTCCGCTTAAAATTTTTTCCTTGTCAAGTGGTAAAATTTTTAGGGTTCTCTCTGCACTGTTTTTCTTCCTTCTTCTCTAAAGCCAACTTCTCCTTCATCTCCTTCACCATTTTCGCCGGAGAAGACATCCTTTTTGGCTGTTTTCCGGTCTATGAGTGGAAGGCCCTGTTTTTGGACATCCAGCTTCCATTTTTCTTCTGTGGGCTCTTTCCCTTTTTTTTAGTTTTTCCCTCTCCTATTATATTTTTTTTTTCAATTCTGTTTTTCCCTCATTTTTTTCATTTTTCCTTATTATTTTGTTTTCTTGATTCTATTTTTCTGTTTTCACTTCCAAGTTTTCTTCTTTATATTTATTTTTAATTTTCTACTTTTCTGTTGTAACGTCATCTTTTTTTCACTATTTTACAACCATTTCATTCTTTTTTTCTCAAAACCTTATGATAGGAACTGAGTATGTGTATGGAATTAATCACAGAAATCTCAGGGAGTACCCTGACATTACAAACAGAGAATGAAATAACAGAAGCAAATAATAATGACAAAATGGATCCTATGACAGCAGCCACACCCAAATGACCTTCCCCCCAAAATGATCCCCCTTGGCCAAGTGTTCAACCTCTATATAATCTCTCTCTCCCTGCCGCTCTCCTCTCCCCCGCCCTCCTTGCCACATATGTTAATTTATTAATATGTTAGAATCTAGCATAACGGCCTCCTGGCTCATTCTTCCCATTTTACCCCTTTTCCTTTGATATGTCTTTAATGGGGTCCAATTGACTTAGACCCAACACCTTCCTTCTTTTATATGTAGTTAATTTTCTAGTTTTATATTACATTTTGCAAAATATATATATATATATATATAAGAGAATGATTTTCTTATACTGGTGTAAGTTTAAAAACTTTTACATCAAATCTAAACTTTTCATTTTACTTACATCTAACGGCCAGTGAAATAATAAATTATAACCCGTTAGATATAAGTCAAATAAAAGGTTCAGATTTAGTATGACCGCCATAACCCGCCATGGCATCCGCCATAATTTTATGACAGTCTTTTTGCTTTTTGCCATGACCCACCATTGATAACATTGCTCAGGAGACAAAAGAGTCCAGCACAATCTGAATCAAAGGTGAGGAATCAAACTTGACTTCAAAATCTGCAAATCACGTAGGTAACACTGCTCCTAACCTTCCTGAATTAGATCATGTTAATGGTGACCTTGATGTACTCATTGCTTTCAGAAAGGGTGTTAGATCTTGCACTTAACACCAAATTGAAAAACATGTGTCTTATGGCAAGCTTTCTCAGGAATATAGAGCTTTGTAACTTCTCTTGATATAGCATTGAAATTCCTTGAAACATTCAAGAAGCTCTTCAACAACCAAAATGGGCAGCTGCTGTAGAAGAAGTCCAAGCTTTGGCAAAGAACAATACATGGATACTCACCATACTACCAAAGGAGAAGAAAGCTGTAGGATGGTGATGGATTTTCACAATCAAGTATAATGCTGATGGAAGCATAAACTGGTAAAAAGCCTGGTTAGTAGCAAAGGGATACACCTAATCTTGTGGGATTGGTTATGAAGAAATGTTTGCACTAGTGGCCGAGCTCAACTCACTTAGAGTAGTACTATCGTTAGCTGCAAACTTGGATTGACCTAAACCCTAAACAATACATGAATGCTTTCCTGAATGGTGATTCAAAAGAGGAAGTGTATATGCAAGTTTTTACTGGACTTGAGTCCACTAGCACCATCAACAAAGTATGCAAACTTCAAAAGTCTTTGTATGGCCTCAAGCAGTCCCCAAGAGCTTGGTTTGACAAACTGTCCCAAGATGTCAAGAAGGTTGGGTTCATACAGTGTCACACAGACCAAATCATGTTTGTGAAACACTCATTGGAGGGAAAAATGACATTATTCATATAAAATCGATCACACTCAATGTGCAATATTCTTTCCAAAATTAAGCATAATCCTTGATTTCCTTTTAAGATTGATTGTAATTACAGAATTAAAGGCCTAGATTAGGAATCAGATTTGTTTTTCTTTTCTATAAATACCTCTTGTTGTAATCTCCTTTTCATCAAGTGAAATAGAAATCACTTTTTCTGCAAATAGTTACTGAGTTAAGATCATATTTGTTGTTTGTGTGAGTAGAAAAAGGAAATTTACTTGTGTACTGGTGCTGCTAGTCATGTGTGACACGGGATGTTGGGACTATGTTTTGATTTTTCTTTTGTTTTGCCCCATGGTCTACTTAAAGTTCCTTATTTGTTTCTTTTAATACCAGCGTGTGGAGGTGCAGAGTATGCAAAAAATAATGGCATCCCAGTTATATTGTTTCCTACAGCAAAGGATGAGCGCAATGGATTATCTCCAAGTGACCTTGTTGATACACTTAGGTCTGATGCTTCTTTACATCATTTCCTGCTATTTGTATTTAACTATAGACTTTAGAGTTTATTCTTTTAATGAATCTGATTTGTGGCTTCTATGCTTTGAAGATGAAATGCAAATAAAAAACCATTGAAGCACAAATATGGAAAAATCTGTAAAGGAGACAAGGACTATTGATTTCTGCATGGCATGGAGATGTGGTTGCATTACTAACATATGATACATTTTTTAATCAGGAAATTTGAGGTTGATTTTATTCTTTTAGCTGGATACCTCAAACTTATACCAGTGGAATTGATCCGTGCTTATGAAAGATCTATATTCAACATTCATCCATCACTTCTTCCAGCTTTTGGAGGCAAGGGCTTCTATGGTGTGAAGGTGCATAAGGCTGTAATTGCTTCTGGAGCGAGGTACCCTTCTCGTAAAATATCTCCAGCATGTTTTTCCATTGAAACACTGTTTTACTTGCTTGACTACTTATTTCATTTTTCTATGTTCATCAGATTTTCAGGACCTACAATTCATTTTGTTGATGAACACTATGACACAGGACGTATCCTTGCTCAGCGTGTTGTCCCTGTGCTTGCTAATGATACTGCAGAGAAGTTGGCTGCACGGGTTCTCAAGGAGGTAGTTGTTAGACCCAGGAGTTTGCTCATACAAATAGGACAGTTTTATTGACAGAAATTCTATATGAAAATAGAGTTAGATTTCTATAACAGAATTCAATGGGCTGAGCTCTAAAAGAGTGAAGAGTACCAAATATGAGTAATGCGGATCATGAAGCAGTACAAGACATGGATCAGCTGGTGGGCTAATTCATGGGAAATCCAAAATATGGAACGTGTATACACATAAGAAAAAGAAGTGTTTTGGGGCGGGGGTGAGAGTTAGTTACATGTTGCTGAGCTGGTCAATTGGTTTGCTATACAGAATTAATATAACTCTCATATTTTGACCTATTTCTTAATAACTTCCTAATACAGAATTATAATTGCCTAATTTAGAACTTGGTCTATCAGTAATGAGTTGACAATCTATATCATTAATCAGTTCCCCAAATTAGTGAATTATAAACTATTGAACCACTTTCATCTTTGAATAAATTCAATGGATAAATTTGTAATAAGAAGCATACATGAACCTTGGCATTTATGCAATTAAAAGGCTAGTAACTTTGCAGATTTACAAGATGGATAGCAAGTGATTACTACTTGTTTTTATTTCCAAATTTAGGAGCATCAGTTGTATGTGGAGGTGGTAGAGGCTTTATGTGAAGAGCGTGTAGTTTGGAGGGAAGATGGTGTTCCTCTCATCCAAAGCAAAGAAAACCCCAATGAGTATTGCTGATTATCATTGATATGGTATGAAATTCACTTTTAAATTTCTCTGAATGTCACTTTCAGATTGTAAATATTTATATATTCTACTTTTTTCTGTGATGGTGTCTTGCATCCGATGGGACTTTTGTTCTTGCAGGGGATTTTAGTTGGAGATTTGTGGCCAATGAATCATAATTATTAGGTAGGTAAACACCGGTGTACTCATGTCACATTCCCACCAATAATGTAATAAGTAGGAAATCACCTTTCTCTTGATCCGTTCTGCCCAAACCGTTAATAAGCTCCAGTGGATTTTAATATCAGGTCACTGAGCATATTTTTGTACTCCTTCACTCCCCACACAAGATTCCATTAACGTATTATAATATCACTCCATAATTAAGAAATTATCTGCTATATTGTTTAGGTAAGAAATTGAGTTGTCCATGAGCCAATGGAACTGCCTGCGAATGCCAAAGGTGCTATGTCTATGGTCCTATCCTTTGCTACCCATTTATTTGAGTATTCTGTTACAAAATTTTTCTAGTTCTAGGAATGTGAAAGACTCGAAGAAGTTGAAGAATAGGGAACCATACAATGAAAGGTTCTGAAATGGCTTTATTAAGATGAAGAGAAGATTACAAGAGTTTGATGAATGAATTACAAGATATTCCAATCTAACATCAAAGTTGTCATTTATAGCAAAACTGACACAATTAACACCTAACAGATTTTGATCAACCCAGCTAGAAACACGTGGCAACCTATTAAAACAACCTCACCAACTAAAGGCTTCGTGGCACCCTATTAAAGGATTCGGATTGTCTCCAGTTCGCGTGGAAACTGGACTTCTAGTCTTTTTTTTGCTTAAGCGGATCCAATTCGCTTAAGCGAGAATAGCTGATTTTTGCTTAATTACGTCAAAAAATGGATTGGGCGAATTTTGGTATTCCTAATTAGCTTAAGTTAAAAAAAAGTGCTTAAGCGAAAATAATCAGCTAAAGTGAAAAATGGATAGAGAGCTCTAATTTTTAAACATGCATAACGCTTAAGCTAATCAAAATGGCTTAAGCGAATCCTACAAAATGGCTTAAGCTATTTATAATAGCTTAAGCGAAAAATAGACAGAGAGCACCCATTTTCAGAGTTTTATGGCTTAAGCTAATCAAGAATAGCTTAAGCTATTTATAGTAGCTTAAGCGAAAAATGGACAGAGAGCATCAGTTTTTAGAGTTAATATTCGCTTAAGCGTGATTAGAATAGCTTAAGCGAAAGTATAATAGCTTAAACAAATATTGCAGAAAACTAAAAAAAAAATGCATCAGAACTTAACAGCAGCAAATGTAATCATATCTGGAATGCTTAAGCAAATGCAAAAATTAGATAGCAATGCATATCAGAAACTGGTCATAAGCTCCATAACATAATATGAGTAAATCTAATCAAATGTAACCAAATTTAAGAGACAATGATATCTTTATATTATAAATAGAAATTTCTAACATCAAGTTATTCACATTACATGCCTTGAAACAAAAAACATTGGAAAAGAAACTAAAATTAAACATCAAGTTAAATATTCCTAATGAAACGAAGGAAAATAGAAAACAAAACAAATATTTATTCTTCAACAATAACATCATCATGCATTTGATCTCCTTGCTCCTTGTTATGCTAATCTTGATGACCCTCTACCTCTTGACCTTATTCTTCCTCTTGAGGCTCTTGTATGACCTCTTCATCAGCTCCTGGTTGCCCTTGTTCATGTGTAGGAGACATTTCACATTGGTTGGGCTGATTTGGAAATTGAGGGGTATCTCCATGCCATGAGACATGTGTTGCAAACTCTTCAACTGTTGGCTATTAGAATGTTGAAGCATCTTATTGGTGTTGGTGTAGGGTAAAACGGTAGAATGACTCATTGAGATGTGTGTATGCTCGATGGTTTGCTGCTAATTGGTGGTGGATGTGAGTATAAGCAAAAGTATAACAGCTTAAGCAAATATTATAGAAACTGAAAAAAAAAAAACACATCAAAACTTAACAGCAGCAAATGCAATATACTATATTCATGAGATAATATTAAAAATTGCATTTATAAGGGCAATTACACATAATTACAATTAACATTGTACAAAATACAGAAAAGCTACAAAATATCTTAAAGTTGATCAAAGATTGAATGAGTTGTATCACCCAAAGATTTCTACAAAAAGAAATAAAATTAGATAAAATATCAATCATCTTAGTAGGAAAAATAAGTTTGATATTTAGGTAATTTTTGGATTTATATGTTTTTGAACATACCGTTAATAATGTAGTAAAACTGATAGTATTGTTAAAAATAGTATGTGTGTAAATTTTATCCATTTGTAATAGGATGGGAGACATCTCATATCTTAACATTGATAGTTTATGACGAGACTCATACTTACAAATTAGCTCATTGTAACGTTTGTCTTCTATCACACGTTCAAAGTATGCAAAGAATTGTTTAATGTTTACACAGGCTTCATACGAGCCTTAAAATCAGAATTTACACTCACTTAGTTGAGTACTTCGCATTCCAAGTGTGAACATTTCCTTCATGTAGCACGCTGCCCATTTTTTCTTTATTCCATATATTGATTTGATCCAATTATTCTCAGAAACATTGTATTCCTCAAGGTTACTTCTCCAAGCTTGCTCAAACTCACTCACTGTGTCAATGCCATACATGCATCTTTTGAGATCTCTTAAGAAATTTTTGCCTTTCAAGAGAAATTTTATAAATTTCTCAAAAAAATTGAACAAAATATTCTTTTCTTTGATTGGTTTCATGCTTATACCATTCAAAACAATTTAGATTATCCTTGGCAAGAAGATGTTATCAATACTTCTTCTGCTAATGTCATCTCTTGGCAGATTAAAGATGAACAAATATTTCAGAATGAACTGCCTCCTTCAACTCAGTATCAATTACCAAAATTGAAGGACAATAGTGGTAATCCTGTAATGGCTACGCCATTCAAAACCAAAAACCCTGATGAATCTATCACTCCCAGTGATATTCAAGGCCTCATGGAACAGGAAAATTACACCAATAAGTATTTACAGGTTTTTTAGGTGACAAAATCTCTGTTAATTCTGTTAAGCAAAAAGAAGAAGAAACATCTTCCCAAATCCAATTAGAAAAACTCCTTTTCAAACCTTTTAAAATTAGTGCCAAAGCCAAACAAAAAATCTTAGAGCTTAGGCAAAAAGAAAAATCCAAAGCCATAGAGGACAATCAGAATGAGTTACTTAGTAAAATCACTAGTATGCTTACTATCATTCCTGATACACCTCAAGCCTCTGAGGAGTCTAGTGCTAGACTAAAATAGGGCTCTCTCCAAGACTGTCAATGTTATCTCTAAAGTTAATTCAAAATAATTTTCTGAAACAGATTCCATTTTAGCTGTTAATCAAGTTAATAATTATAGTAGTAAAAATTAGAAAACTTCTTCCAAACTTTATTATAATAGGGCCACTGCTCTTGATCTAGTTTTAGAAGAAAACCATGATCATCCTATTCAAAGTTTCAATGCTAATGAAATCTACATTTGGAACATAGATGGTCTTTCTGAATATAATGTCATCTCTAAACTACAACACATGTCTGTTGTAGCCATGAGTTACTTCACTAATCATAATTATGATGAAGAAACCAATGTCCATATTCTTGTCGTCGGTTTTACTGGTCAGTTCAAAGGATGGTGGGATAACTATCTCACCGAAACTGATAGAGAAAGTATTTTGTCTGCAGTTAAAATTGATAATAAAGAAAATGCCATTGTTAATAATGATGAACAACTTTTTGATGTTGTGTATACACTCTTATACACCATATTCCAACATTTTCTAGGCAATCCATCTTTAAGGAAAGATAGATTAGCTGAATTATTATTCAATCTTAAGTGTAAAACTCTAGACGACTATAAGTGGTACAAAGATACCTTTATGTCTAGAGTTTATACTAGAGAGGACAGCCAACAACCATTTTGGAAAGAAAAATTCTTAGCTAGTTTTTCCAAATCTTTCAGAGATGTAGTTAGAAGGAAACTCCAAAACCATTCTACCAATGGAGAAATACCTTATGATAGTCTTAGTTATGACCAACTTCATGCTATCATTACTCAATTAGCTCTGAAAACTTGTTAAGAAGAGAAACTTTTAAGACAATTAGCCAAAGAAAAGGCCATAAATAAAAAGGATTTAGGATTCTTTTGTGAGCAATTTGGTCTACCGTCTTGTTCAACCAAAAAGAAAAAACAGATTCTCAAAAAGAAGGATGTCATAGAACCCAATAGGAAACCTTACAAAAAGAAGTATAATAGAATATCTTCTAAGAAAACTGGGGAAGATGTTATCCCCAAAAAACTCAGAACAGGTGTAACTTGTTACAACTGTGATAAACCTGGTTATATCAGTTAATACTGTAGACTCAAAAAGAAAATCATCAATCTCAACCTTGATCCTTCCATAGAAGATCAAATTAATAACCTTCTCATTGAATCCTCTGAGGACGATTCTGTTAGAGAATCAAGTGAAGATATCAATCAAATTCAGCAAGATGATCAAATATCTTTTTCTGACAGTGATGAAACTCCAGAAATCAATGTTTTAACAAAAAAATAAAATTTTCTTTTTGAAGCCATTGAATATTCATGATAATCAAGAAAGAAAAGACTTTCTTAGCAAATTTAAAGATGTTTTAGAAAGAAAGAAAAAATCAAAAGAACTTTTTACAACAAACAAGTTTGATATAACCAGTATTTTCAAAAGATTAGAAAATAATTCTAGTATAAAGCCAACTACTATGCAAGATCTTCAAATTGAGATTAACAATCTCAATCTTAAAGAGATTCATCAAATCGAAAAATAACAACAAATTCATCAAATTATTCTTTCGTAACTTGAAGAAGATGATAAATCCGAAGTTAAGAAGAACAATTCATTGAGAAAAAAGAATCTGAGAAAATTGATTCTGAAAATCCAGAAGAAATTTTTATGAATTTGATTAACAAGGTCAAAATTCAAAAAATTTATATTAATATCAGAATCATTATTAATGACTTTGTTCTTTATACCTTAGCCCTCTTTGATACAAGTGCTGATTCAAATTGTATTTTAGAAGGATTAATTTCTATTAAATATTTGAAAAAACTTCTGAAAAACTTAGCACTGCTAGTGGTTCGAAGCTTAAGATTAATTACAAATTGTCTAAAGCTGTTATTGAAAATCAAGGTTTTAAGATTGAAACAAACTTTCTTCTTATTAAAAATTTGAAAAATAAAGTCATTTTGGAAACTCTTTATTAAAGCTCTTTTCTCACTTCAAATTTCAAAAGAAAGAATTTCTACTTATCACTTAGGTAAGCAGATAACTTTTAAATTTTTCAGTAAACTTTTTACCAGAAATATTAATGTTAGTTAGAATAAAATTAATCAAATTAATTTTTTGAAAGAAGTTTCTTTTGCTAATATTTACAAGCAATTGAAGAATTTATCACTTCAGAAAAAGATTCAATCCCTTTCAGAGTCTATCCAATTTTCTATATGTTCTGACCTCCTAAATGCATTCTGAAATAGAAAAAAACATATTGTTAGTCTTCTTTATGAATCAAACTTTAAATAAAGTCAAATTCACACCAAAGCGAGACCCATTCAAATGAATGAGGAACTTCTCCAATATTGTCAGAAAGAAATTAGAGATTTTTTAGACAAAAAACTTATTAGGAAAAGTAAGAGTCCTTGGTCTTGTTCTATATTTTATGTCAACAAACAGACAGAATTAGAAAGAGGAACCCCTAAATTAGTTATCGATTGTAAACCTCTTAATCAAGCCCTTCAGTGGATTAGGTATCCTATTCCAAACAAAAAAGATCTCCCTAACGTCTTAACTCTGCAAAGATCTTTTCAAAATTTGATATGAAATTTCGATTCTGACAGATTCAAATCTGTGAGAAAGATAGATACAAAATTGCCTTCACTGTTCCTTTTGGGCAATACGAATGGAACGTAATATCCTTTGGTCTTAAAAATGTTTCTTTTGAATTTCAAAAGATTATGAATGATATATTTAATCCTTATTCTAAATTTGTCATTGTCTATATTGATGATGTATTAATTTTTCTCATTCTATTGATCAGCATTTCAAACACAAATATTTTTATTAATGTTGTCAAATAGAATGGTCTTGCTGTATCCAAGTCAAAAATCAATCTTTTCCAAACCAATATTAGATTTTTTGGTCATAATATTTACCAGGGGACAATCATCCCTATTAGCAGATCCATTGATTTTGCTAACAAATTTCTTGACAGAATCCTTGATAAAATCAAATTACAAAGATTTTTAGGATGTTTTAATTATGTAGGAGAATTTATTCCTTATCTTAATAATATTATTAAGCCATTATATGATCGGCTTAAAAAGAATCCTCCTTCCTGGATCAATATTCATACCAATGTGGTTAGGAAAATCAAAACTAAAGTTAAAGAGATAAAATGTTTCTACCTTCCCATTCCTTAAGCTTTCAAAATCGTTGAAACTAATGCTTCTGACATAAGTTATGGTGACATTCTCAAACAAAGAGTCAACTCTCATGAGCATATATCATTGCATATACTTCGAAGCATTGGAATTCTGCATAACAAAATTATTCAATTGTTAAAAAAGAAGTTTAAGTAATTGTTTTATACATCACAAAATTTCAATCTGTTTTAATAAATCAAAAATTTCTTATTAAAGTAGATTGTAAGTCTGCTAAAGAAATTTTGCAAAAAGATGTTAAAAACCTTGTCTCTAAACAAATTTTTGCAAGATGACAAGCGATTTTAAGTGTTTTTGACTTTGATATTGAATATCTCAAAGGCACATCCAATTCTCTTCCTGATTATCTCACTCGTGAATTCTTACAGGATAAATATCATGTCTAGGAACGCGACAACCCTATCCAGGGGTAATACATTCCATAGAGGAAGAGTCAGGCTTGCTCTGACTCTAAATTAATCAAAATCAAAATCTGCATCTACAGATTCAACATCTTCTGGGTCATCTACTCCATTGAGTCATCTACTCAGAAGGCAATCCAAATTATTAAGTTATCAACTCAGCAATCTGGAACTCCGAAGAAATCTTCCAAAAAGATTGATTCTTCATCCCAAAACAAAATCAACAAACAGACTAAAGCCGATTATGCTTTACTTGTCGGTACACTCTTAGCTATCCAATAAGGAAGCTTGAGTAGCTTACCAAAAAAATCTTGGGCAGCCATAGTCTCTGAAGATGAGTTAGAGGATATGAATTTATCTTGCCTAAATTCTATTATCCAAACCTTTAACCAAACTCAAAAATCTGTCAGTCTTTTTGGAGAAACTAGCAAGGCTATTAATCTCCCTGAAAGTAAACAAATATCTTCATTTTGTCCTGATATTAAAAATCTTCATTTGGTGACAACTATGTAGTCTTAATTTTCAGGATTCTTTAAAAATCCTGAAATTAACTTTTTCAATTTTTTTTCTATTTTTCTCCTGCTGTATTGCAATAGATAGTGACTCTATAGATAACTTTCGAGAGTCAAACTCTAATCTAAATCATTGTGCATATTTTTAATGATTGTTTGTTTCTATTTCATTCTTTTTTTTTATTGGATTGATTGTCCTTTTAATATATATTTGTTTTCATATTTGTTCTTCAATGTATATATATCTGTTGTTCTTTTATTTTTGAAAGTATATTTGCTGTAAAACCCTATGGTAGATAAGTTTAATATATGTTTTATTGCTTGTTCATTTTGTAAATGGGCGAGCTAAATGTTTATTTGCTCCCTAACACACCACACACATACATTACACACATAATTGAGTAAGGTCAAATACCTGAGTCTGAGTAACTTTAGACTTAGAGCAGTTGTGTAATGATAGCAATTTGAATATACATTCCGTGTCAATTACAAGAACTCTAGCTAAAGCATATGTTTTCTATACATGTCCTATATCTAGTAAATTACATATTGATTATGGATGACATTATAGAATGTATTTTAGCTCTAGTGAATTTTTCATCCTTAGGTTTACAAGTCACCCAAAGTGATGATACATATTATAAGTCTTCTACATCATTAGATTAGAATTCTAAAAATCTTGATCATACACTATGAGAGCATGGTTATTTTTTTCTTTCAATTAAAAAAGAGATATCCTAAAAATAATTTAAAAATGTTTGAAAAAGATCTATCTTAAAAATAATTAAAAATTATTATATTTTTGCAACCTTTTTAAAAATTGATTAAAATTCTTCATTCTAGCATCTACCAATAAATAAATATGCAAAATATTTGCATAAAAATAGAATTCTTGCATAAATATTTGAGCGTATATTACATATTTAGTTTCTATGAATATGGCATAATGAAGTTTAATGGACTGAAATATGATGATTGGGCTGAGCAAGTTCGATTTCAGCTAGTTATTGAGTTGGACCTAGCAATCGTAATGGAAGAGAAGCCTACAACCATTACAAAGACCAATACGGAAGACAAAAAAGACTCTTTATGAGATTTAGAAAAGGTCTAATAAGCTGAGCTTGAACTTGCTAAAAATGACTATGGCTAAAAATGTGAAGCTATTAATGCTAGAAACTAAGAATGTTAGGAAATTTATGACAAAGATAAAAGGAGTATGCACAGTTGGACATTATTGATAAGTCCGTATCAGGTACCTTATTAACTGAGCTGACTACTAAGAGGTTTGATTTGTTATGACTTATTCATGACCATGTGACTGATATGATCAATCAAGCGGTAAAGTTGAAATCAACAGGCGTGGACGCAAAGAAAATCTTTCTACTACAATTCATTTTGAAGTTATTGTCTCCTGAGTTTGGTTAGTTCCAAGTAAATTACAACACCATTAAGGATAAATGGAACCTACAGAAAATCAAGGCCATGTTGGTTCACGAGAAAGGGAGGTTGAAGAAGGTGAAAGACCACTACGTCCATGTTACATTTCATGAAAGGGTTAATAGTAGCAAGGCTAAACTAGGTAGGAAGGACAAAATGTAATGCAGGGATTTCTTTCAATCCAACCCATAAGCGGAATTGAAAAGTTCTTGTACATAAGGAATAGAATGAAGGCACGAATAGAAAGAATAAGAACTTACATATTAATCTTGTATACTAGTTGTTGCATAGATATAGAAAAGTATTTTTATGTTCCTGAATATACTAGGAATCTAATTTCTGTTGCAAAGTTGGACGAATTTGATTTTAATTTTAAGATTGAAAACAATGCATTTGTATAAACACTTGTACCATTTTAGTTCTGGTACATTAATTGATGATTTATATCATTTCAATCTTAATGTTAAATTTGTTGAATCTCTGTTTCATGTTGAGAATACTATCAGTAGAAATTTGAATGTGCGTAATAAATGTTTTGCTTTCTTGTAGCATCAAAGTTAAGTTACATCCAAAGAAAGGATGATAGGGTTAATAAAAAGTGAAATTTTATTTCAGTTGGATTTTATTGACTGGGATATATGTGTGGATTGTATTAAATGGAAACAAACCAAACACACATGAAAGAATCCAACCACAAGAAGCAGTCAATCCTTAAAGTTGATACACACTGATATTTGTGGTTCATTTGACATCTCGTCTTAGAGTGGTGAAAAGTGTTTTCTTACCTTTATTGATGATTATTCACGGTATTACTATCTATATAAGTTGCATGAAAAGCCTCAAATTAGTGGATGTCTTAGAGGTGTTCATTGATGAGGTGAAAAAATAATTAGATAGAAAGGTAAATGTTGTGAGGTCAAATAGGAGTAGTGAATATTATAGAAAATTTGATGAAAGTGGACAATGTCCAAGTCTATTTGTTAAACTTTTAGAGAGTCGAGGCATATGTGCATAGTATACTATGTCTGGTACATTACAACAAAATGGTATGTGTAACACTCTTACTTTTGTTATTTATTATTATTGCATTTTATATTATTTATTTATGCATGTTTGAAATTAGGAAATTTTAAAGTGTGAGAGCGGCAAGATCTCTTGCTGCAGCGAAATATGTCCTGCTGTAGCGAGACAAATCATCTAAAATCAGGCTCTTTAGAGCATTCTTGCTATAGCAAGAAGTGGATAAGAATGACCTAAAAACCCTCTCTTTGCAGCGAGAGAGGTTTTCTCGTTGTAGTGAGACTGTCGTGAGTTGAGGGGGTATTTAAGGATTTTCAACCCAAAAACTTGGATTACAATCCAATTTACAAATTTTTCACCATTTAAGGGTTTTACGAATTTCTCACCATTCAAAGTGGACAATATTATGGAGTTGAGGTGGCATTTAAAGGTTTCCCTCAACTCTCTTCCCTTATAAAATCTCCCTTAAATCTCAATCTTTCTTTGAATCCAGACTTGGACGTTCGTTTTGATCAACTTCAAGTAAGTTCTCCAAACTTGGTTTCCCGACTTCTATTCTTTCCTCTTTATTTTCTATTTCCTCTAAGTACTCATTTGTGATACTTAGGAAAAAATCTTGTTTCTTTGAACAAAATCCTTCACAAATCTTCTTTCAAATCGTCATTTCAAGGTAAGAAGAGCTCTACCCAATTATTAGTACATAGTAGATATTTTGTACTCTTGAGAGAACGATGATGTATTTTTCTTGTTGTGAATATATATTTGAATGAAATTTTAAATGTTGTGAAAAGTTGATGATGCATGTTTAGTTGACTTTAAGTGATTGAGTTGATGTATACTTAATTGTTCTTTGTATGATATGAAATATAACTTGTAATATACGATTTGGGCTGAGTTTAGAGGTGTCTGACCTCTGACAAATTGGTTGATGAAATTGTATTATGATGAGAATGAGATGAAAGAAAGGATATTATGAATAAAAAATGATGAAAGGATTAATGTGAATAGTTAAAGAGATGCATTAGGGGTATGAAATATGAGGCTGATTGTGGTAATCTGGAAGAAATGTAGGGTGGTGAATGATATTCGCCTAAGTGTACACGATCTATATCAGAGCATATGCATTATATGGCCTTACACTTATTTCCTAACTAATACCTTTGTCTATATCTTTGCTAAGAGGCCTTCTATTATGTATATTATGTCTGTGTACAAGGGCTAACTAACGACTATTTTCTTACTTTGTAAGACCTTATACAATGCTGAAGACAATTAATAATTGTGATTATAGTGCATAAAAACTATATATGTTTTTATTGATGAGAAAGAAACTTATCTTTACAATTATTTTTAGGGAACAAGGATAACAAACCTAGAGAGACTTATTAGGCTGTTAGAGTGTTTTGTAGATAGTAGGCTTAAATATATATTTAGAGAATTTAATATATGCTCAAACATGCACTCAGTCAGATATTAGCTTTGCTGTTGGAATATTAAGCTGAGCTGTAATGAAAGTTCTTAGGTATTTACAAGACATCAATTATTACATGCTTACTTATAGGAGATCTAGTCATCTGGAAGCAGTTGACTACTCAGATTTAGACTATGGTAGTTGTCACTTAATCAAACACATTCCATTTCTCCCTTAATCAAACACAATCAATTTCTCACTTAATTAACACAATCATTTTATGAGTTCATGCCACTTTATTTATTTCAATTTTGAAATATTCACCAAATAATAGTACTCTAGGTATTTACTAGCCCCTAAATCATTGTCAACATATTTTTCCTAGTTATGAAGGACTTACGCCAGCATGGGTAGTCGCCGGTTAGCCAAACCACACATCGATACAATATGTGCATTTACAGCCCTCATAGAAAGTCAGGAGTTCAGTCAAGAAATGAACGTGAGGCTAGTAAATACTTCTCACTTTTAATCGCGTACATATCAATGAACAACATTTACCACCTTTATTTTTTCCAGATTTTCTACAATTGACTCCAAACCTTATACCTCAAGTGTAGCTCTGAACTATCTATAAGGTAACTCAAGAGTGACACACTAAAATCATACTATTTACATTAATCAATATTATTTTAATATGTGTGTTACAATCACACTAATCAATGTATTACAATATATGTGTTATAATCTCACACGTCGATATATTACAACACACATTTATAATAACACCAATCGATGTTTTTATGATACACGTATTAGTTACTTCTTTTCTTTTACTTATATTTTCTCAGTAGTTCACAGATATTCACATCAATTTCATTCATCTCTTTTTCCCTATTTATTTCATTGAATAATGTCTAAATTACAACATACCTGAACTTAGTCCACATCACATATACTGAAGGAAAATATTTTAATCATTCTAAATCAATCAGTCATACATCCTCAACTTTTTATGATAGTCCAGATCTCATTCAGTCACATATTGGTGAAACAAACAAACATATCATCACACAATTCAATATAATGCGCCGAAGGTCGGACACATCCAGACTTACACCAATCGCGCAATTCATAAGTATATTGCAAGAGATCACATGATAACTTTTTGGCAAGTGTACCAAATTATTGAAGTAACAAAATAGATTTATAGTTTACAGGGATTAATATCAAGTACCAAACCCAAAGAATATTACTAGTTAGGTTAAAAACAGAGTGGAATTGTAAATGGGAAAATTAAATAAAGTGTAGAATGTGAAAGCATAAGTCTTGGAAAATTTAATTAACTATGAAATTAAAAATTCAGATGAAAAAGACTAATTATAAATAAGACTAACTTGCAGAATATAATTGAATAAGATAATGAAACTGAGTTGTAAATTAATTAAGAAGTGAGTTGAGTTCAGAATTACTTATACTTTTTACCTTGCATAAAATATGTATATGACCCAAAATACAGCTTAATCTAATGATCAAGTTTTCTAAAATATCCAATCTCAATTCTTTGGTTAATGGTTCTAAAACAAATTTAGCTTCCTAATAATCTCTTAGATAAGCCAAAAAACGTTTAGCATTAAGATTACTATCCAAATGACCACATCATTATAAATTTCCATTTCTAGATATTTTATAACAAGTATTTTGATCCCTATTCAAGAAAGTTCACAACTTTCCAATCATAAAATGATTGCTTGTTCTTAAGCAATTTTCTGATATAAACCCCAAACTTAAAATTTTCTATGTTATTCAAATCTATGCTCATTCTATCTAAGTTACAAGGAGGGACGAGTGTTTGGTCACTGTTTGGGGCTGGGGTAAAATTGAGAGAAAAAATTGGCCAAGATCAAGAGGGCTAACAAAGGATGAATGAAGAAGGGATGACATTTTGGTTAAAAAATAGTTAAACAAAATAATGGCCTCAATCATTTTAGAACTTCAATGCATGTGCAGAGGACAAAGAAAAATGACAAATCCTACAAAGAAAATGAAAATCACAGCAAGCATGCTCTCAGTAAGGAAAAATAAGTTCAATTGCTTAACATGACAAATTTTGGAATTTAAAACAATTATGATGTCCAGCAAAATTTAAAATTTGTGTGTGAATTCTTAAATAGTGTGCTATGCAAGAGGGATGCAAAGATTTACAAATGCAGTGAAGATCACAATCAAAGAGCAAAACAAAATTAGGGAGAGCAGAAAGGGACTTCCTTATAATTTTAGAGCACTCAGAGGCTTGGAACTTGCCTCCCCAATCATTTATTAGAATAGACTGCCAATGTTATTCGCTGCACAACAATAGAAAGAAATGAAAATAGGCTAATTGGTAGGATATAATTAAAGCACATAATTGTCTATGGAAACCCACGTACCGACAAAACACAGCCAAATTGTTCTATTGATGAATCCATATTTTATTTGATATTTTAGCATTATTCTAACACAAATGATAAGAAAAATATATAAAGAAAGCAGAAAAACTTAGAAAAAGAGAAGGAATTGAATTTTGTTTACATATGTAGTTATTTTAGCAATTGTGAAATTTTTGCTTAGGAATTAAGTTTTTAATCTTGTTTTTATAGGAATAAATTGAGCAAGGATCATATTCATGGAAGTTTGATGACAAGGAAGAGGAAAGAAGCAAGTCTGGACTCCAAAAAACTCAAGAATAAGAAATTGCAGACTGGGCGTGATCACTATTGTCAGTGAAAGTGATCACTTCAGAGCTCAAAGAAGAAGTGAAGCTTGGGCGTTACCACTTTTATCATTAAAAGTGATAGTTTCAGAGAAGCAAAATATCAGGAAAGCTCTGCGTAACCACTATTGTCATCAAAAGTGATCGTTCTAGAGAGTCTTCAACTTGGCGAGTTGCGCGTAATCACTTTTATCAACAATAGTGATAACGCACAACTACCTTGTCTCTACGTTGTCACTTTTATCATCAAGAGTGATAGTTCCAAAGAGCTCTCAATATCAGGAAAATGCGCGTAGCCACTATTTCTGGGAAAAGTGTTAACTCGCAACCAAAAACTCTTTGCGTAACTACTATTTCTCATAAAAGTGATAACGTGAAAATCTGGGAAATTTTATAAATACCAGAAGCGATCCGGAAAAAAGGGATTCTGTTCATTTTCAGTTTTTTTAGTTAGTTTCTGGTTAGAGGAAGTAAGAGAGAGGAGTGGGGATTCAGATCTTGGAGCTTCACGAAGAGGAATTGGAGTGGAGCAAGCTTCCATGGCGTTTCTGAGTTTCTTCTTTTCTTCTTCTCTTTCTTTTTCTTCTTCTGCTGCCATGGCTGTGTAATTCGTTCATAGTTAGGGATTGTAGATCTGAAATGAACATGTTGAATTGATTTGGATCTGAATTTCAAGCTTTGGAATAGATTGAGTGATTGATTCTGAACTTCACATGGAAATTGAATGGAAATTTGATTAACTAGATTTAGAGGAACCTTTGTCAATGGAAATTGAATTTGTTCTTCAGATCTGAACTAATCACCGAGATTTTAGTTTTCTTAGGGATAAGGAACTTTGATCTTGCAATCTTTTGGTTTCTTACACTTAAAGCAACATTGAATTGAATTAGATCTAAGGAATTAGAATGGTTTAATTGAATGTTAGGTTCACTGAGTTAAGGAATTAACCTCTGAATAGTATAATGTGAAACTGATTGTCATTCTTTCCAATTGCTTGTTAATTCAGACTTTTATTGATTAAACATTGGAGTTTTGGTGAAGCAATTCCCTAGCTATGGTTTCTCCCTCTGTTATCACATAACTGTGTGTTCATTGTTCTGTTTTCTTCAAGTTCATTTTACTTTTAATTGTTCCAGTTTGCTATTATTAGATGTTACCACTCTCCTTACAATTTCGAAAAAGCTTAAATGGTTATAATTCTATGAAGTGATACTTGAATCTAAATTCCCTGTGGAGACGATATTTGGATCTTAAATTTACTCATCACTTGCTGCAATCCTAGTGCACTTGCTAGTGTTTAGATTGCTAACAACATCTATGAAATAAATCCATAATGAAACTAATTACAAATCCAAAATAAAAGAAAATTCGAACAAGAACAAAAACTAAAGCAGTAAAATAAAGTGAAGCTGAGTGAAGTCATTCAAAGGTCTTCATTTGGGTCTTCCTAGGCATCAGCTGTTGGATCATAATCAGTAATTATCAGCTGCAAAAGCTTGCTACATGAGGGTCCTTCTTCATCAGTATGATGAACCTACAGGTCTTGAGCAATCTTATCCACCTTTGCTTCCAACCTCATCACCCCTTGCATCAAGAGATGGGCTTGCCTTGCTGTGGATTTTTACGATTGAGCTTGTGATTTCTGCAACTGCGAGATACTGTTGAGCACTAAATTCAGTTGCTGTTTTGATACAACCATGAAAGGTGAAGCAAGTGAGCCTTTAGTGCATGAAGGCAACCGTGGAAGATGGGTCAGGTGTACGTGAGGAAGAGATGTTAGAAGGGTGATTGAGTCATGATTGTTAGTTAAGGGGTATTTTGGGATGTGGAGTGAGATATTTGCTTTTTGTTATCTTTTCAGTTATTTAGTATCGGTTTGGAGAGAGAGGAGGGTATCATTCTATTTTGCATCTTTGTGGTAGAGACCTCTCTGAGGTGACTCTAAGGAGCTTGGCTCTGGAGTATATTAGGTACTCATTCCCATCTGTTTTTCATTGTTTCCCTTATATTTCTCAATTCAATCAAGATTCCCTCTTTCATTCCATATAAATATTATACTCTGTTTTTGGGTTTGCAACAATTTGGTCCGACCTGCCGGATTGAAACAACGGTGGTGGATGCCCATAACCAGGAACCAGTGGAAGAATCAACAACGAGAATCAGCGGAAATGGATGCACGTTTGAGTCACGTGGAAGGAGAGCTGGGTTGGGTGCGATCATCAATTGAAGAACTACGTCTTAAAGCGGCAAAGAGTAAGTTGATTATGGACCAGTTACAGAAACAATTAGAGGAACAGACGAAACTCATGGAGGCCATTTCTCTAAGTATTGGCAATAGTGGAGGTGAAAATGGCAGAGAAAATTCGGTAGAACAGAAGAAGGGGAGCAAGAAACAGAAGGCGAGTGTGAGCTTGAAACCATTGGAGGGGACAGCCTTGGAGGAATTTTGTCAATCCCTAAAAAGGGTGGAATTGCCTATGTTTAATGGAGAGGATCCAACTGGGTGGATTACGATGGCTGAGATTTACTTTCGTATTTACGAAACAAGTGAAGACGTGAAGATGAATCTTGCGTAGCTTTGTATGGACAATGGAACCATCCATTTCTCTAATGCCTTACTTAGTGATTATGACGAGTTGACCTGGGGCGATTTCAAGAAAGAGCTACTAGAACGTTACGGAGAAATCAGAGAAGGAGGAGTATTCGAGCAATTAACTTCCCTATGTCAAACCAGAGGCGTCGAGGAATACATTCAGAAATTTGAATGTTTAACTTCTCAAATTCCCAAACTCTATGATGAACAGTATTTTGCTTATTTCATCCATGGCTTATGTGAAGAAATTCGTTCGAGAATGAGGAGTCTAAACGTAGTGAACCCGATGTCTCGTGGAAGAATGATGAATGCTGCAAAAGCAATTGAGCTGGAGCTGTTTAGCCATGGTAGAAATGGGAGTGAAAAGAAGGAGACGCGTGGGAGTGGAGGATCCTACTCAGGTTTTTGGATCAGCTCCAATATACCGGGTCGAAATAACCCAAGGAGTTTTGGAGGACAAGGGAGTGGTATTGGGCCTGGCCCAAATGTCACGACCCCTTTTTGTAAGGAACCGAGAACATTGTTTGTACATCACATACTTATTTAAGATAAATAAATAATAGAGAATATAAGTATGAAATTCTCTTCTCTTTATAAAACAAAGTTTCTTAGAACAAATATCCAATAGAATAACATAATATTACATTTAGTTCATAATATTCAAAATACCCAAAATTATACTACGTAGCTCCCTCTATATAAGGTCTCAAAATATAAAGAAAAAGGACTTTGATGCAATATTACTCGACCCCAGCTTCAATCATTTCTTCACTGGCCCCTCAGCCTGTTCTTCAATTATCAACTTTTTTCCTCCAATTTTTGTTATTTTTCTTCTATTTTTCCTTTGATCATCCAATCCTCATGAACTTAGCTCAGAATTCCCTACAAAAGCATACTTGAAATGTCACTTTTTACATAGAAAATCAATGAATTTTAAAATAACTATGTTTAAAAGTGACATGCAATATTTTATTATTTTTTTAAGGGTTTTCTACTATTTCTAGCATGTTTTCTTTATTAATTACACTAAAAACTATTGTAAAATACTAGTAAAATATGGATTCATCACACCACCAATCTCCCTTTATAAAGCAACACTCCCTAATGAAAAGCAAAACTGGTATGGGCTTCCTTATTATGTTGCAGTTCAGAAATAATCCTCTTCCAATGGACATCTTGCTGCACTTCTTGAGACAATTGCTGCCAATCTAACCACTCAGGAGAATAAATTAGAGTAGTTAATTCAGCGTCTTCCATACTTCTTGACAGGGCATCAGCTCCCTTATTCTCCTTTCCTGGCTTGTAAATTATCTCAAAATTATACTCCATTAACTTGGACAGCCAATTTTGTTGATTACCGGTTGAAATTCTTTGACTTAATAGTTGTTTCAGACTTTTTTGGTCAGAAAACACAACAAATTTCCTTCCTAACAGGTAGGGTCTCCAATGCTGGATAGCAAGGGCAACTGCCATTAACTCTTTCTCATAGGCAGATTTAGATAAATTCTTCTCACCTAGTGCCTTGCTGAAATATACAATTGGTTGACGATTTTGCATCAAGATAGCTCCAATACCTGTTCCAGAAGCATCGCATTCTAATTCAAACTGCTCTCCAAAGTTTGGCAACCTCAACATTGGTGCATCTGTCACCCGTCTCTTCAAATCATCAAAAGCATGTTGAGCTGAAGCATCCTATTTAAATCCATCTTTTTTTGTTAAAGCTGTCAATGGTTGTGCAATCTTTCCATAATTCCTTATAAATTTTCTATAATAGCCAGTGAGGCCTAGGAAGCCTCTGACCCCCTTCACGTTCTTAGGTCTTGGCCACTCATGAACACTCTTCACCTTAACAGGGTCTACTGCCACCCCTTGCACCAAGATGATATGACCCAAGTACTCAACCTGCTCTTAGCCAAAAGTGCATTTCTCCCGTCATGCAAACAACTTGTGATGTCTCAAAACTTCCAAGACCTGTTGAAGCAGCTGCAGATGCTCTTGCCATCCTTTACTATATACAAGAATATCATAAAAAAAAACCAGCACCCCTTTTCTTAAATAATCTCTAAAAACATCATTCATTAATGCTTGGAACGTAGAGGGAGCATTCATCAGCCCAAAAGGCATTACGAGGTACTCGTAATGGCCCTCATGCGTTCTAAACGCTGTTTTGGGTATATCTTTAGTCCTCATACGTACCTGATGATAACTTGAGGTCAAATCCAATTTAGAAAAATATTTAACTCCCTGTAACTCGTCTAATAATTCTTCAATTACTGGAATCAGAAATTTTTTTGGTATTGTAACTTTGTTCAGAGCCATAAAGTCCACGCACATACGCCATTTATTATCCTTCTTTTTGACCAAAATAACAGGATTGGAATATGCACTCTGGCTATATCGAATATGACCATTCGCCAACAATTCTTTCACCTGCCGTTCTATTTCGTTCTTATGATGATGGGGATACCGATAAGGTCGCACATTAATTGGACCCGTCCCTAGTTGGAGAGTGATACTATGTTCTCGAGCTCTTGGAGGAGGCAACCCTGTGGGTTCCTTAAAAACATCTATAGTTTGTCTTAAAATATCCTCTAAGGCTTCTCACTGCTCTCCCCATGTTACTTGCCCCTGTCTTACCTCTGTTCCCTCCAATAAGTGGCACAAAGAAATAAATTTAAGCTCTCTCGGTGGAAGCCCCGTCAACGTCTTTTCCCCTTGAGAAGTATTAATCTTCATAACCTGTTTCTTCCAATCCACACGCATCTCCCCCCTAAAGAGCTTAGCCACACCATTCCCAGGATCAAATTAATGTCTTCCACCTCAAAGAGATAGGCGTCAACCACAAAGCTACATGCATTCACTTCCACCACCAGACTGCGACAAATCCCACAAGTCAAAGTGTTATGACCATCGCCCAATAAAATCCGCATACTTCCTGTCTCCTCCCAATTCCATCCTATGGCCTCCACTAACTTTCGAGAAATACAGTTGTGGGAAGCGCCGTTGTCAACGAGTATGAAGAGGGGAACGTCGAACACCTTGCCTCTTATTTTCAGGGTTCGAGAATCACCCATTTGTTCCATCTGGGAGTTTAATAACTTCAAAGCATTGCATTCTCCCTCAAACCCAGCTTTCACGTCTTCGTCTTTGCATCCCGACACGCTATCTTCCTCATCACACGCCACCTGAATCTCCTCATCTACTAAGATGACACGCAATTGTTTCACGGAACACTTGTGAAGTGGGCTGTAGGGTCCTCCACACTTAAAACAAAGGCCCTTTTGGCGACGTTCCAAAAGGTCTAGATAGGTCAAGTGCCTAGCACCTCTCTCTCTGGGCCCATTTCGATTTCTTTCTCCCAAATTAGTAGGTCCGTTTGGTGTCAGGCCTGTGATTTATTATTGAGTAATCTATAATATTTTATACTTGTTAAATGTTAATTGAATGATTAATTGGTATTGGAATAGATTTAGATGGAGTTTTTTTTTTTTTAAAAAAGTGAATAGTACCGTATGAATAGTAAAACCACCTGTGAACAGTAAAACTGCGTATGAACAGTACAAACCGTGTATGAACAGTAAAAACTGCGTATGTACAGTGATTGCTGACGTCATCAGTGACATCATCATTACGTAATGGCTGATGTCACATACGCATACAGTGCGTGTACAGTACGCATGCACAATATTTTCGGGCGTGAATAATGCCCTGAACAATGTTTCCGGCGGTGAACAGTAAATTTCAAAAATTTTCTATAAAAAGGGGGCTTCACACGAAATTTTCATTTCTTCATTCCTCTTCAAGGTTCTCAAAGGTTCTAAGGCCGTATACTACCATTTTCTCTCATACTAAACCCTCATAAACTTAAATTTCTCGCCAGATCTGAGATTCTACGTCTATTCTGAAAGATTTGAAGTAAGTTTCTTTAAGTTTGAAGCTAGATTTACCGTTCATTTCTCTTCTCCTCCTCTTTCTCATAGAAGTTCATGGTGTTCTTAGGAGAAACTTCGTTCTAAAGCTGAATCTTTGGTGAATCTTGCATTAAAACAAGTAATATTCGGTAGATCTAGTGTGAATCATCTTTCTGAGGTAAGGGGAGTTTACTTTAACCTATGAACTACGTTTTGAACGGTTTAATATACTATTTCAAGATGTTTTGATATGATTTTGTTAGATCTTTTGAATAAAAGCTATTTTCTAAGCTGTAACTGCTGTTAATTGATTTAAAATGCTGAGATTTTGGCTGATCTATTATAAACTTGCCTTAGCTGAACTGTTAAAATAATTTTGGCGGTGTGTATCATGCTGAGATATATGTTTTGCATCATTATAGAGCCGAGTTACATGTTTAGGTGGGTAGACGTATAACGGTAAGTTCATGCTGAGCTGCTGTGCTGTGCTATCTGGATCAAGATATCGGAACGGGTCACTCTCGGACTGGCTCGGTTCCTTCTGAATTACTTAGGCTGTGAAACCAGTTGGAAACCGTTTTCATGTTGTGCATTAGATGGGCTGGAAATGCATGGGCGTATTGCTGGGAGAAATATTTTGCTCTATATATATGATTTTATTTTATTTTTGTAAGCTCACCCTTGCATTTTTTTCTATGTCGTTGTGTGCGTGTGTACTGCGATAATCGTACGGTGGTACGTGAGTAAATGTAGCAGGTGTTGCATTTACTTCACAGGCTGAAGGGCCAGTGAAGAAATGATTGAAGCTGGGGTCGAGTAATATTGCATCAAAGTCTTTTTTCTTTATATTTTGAGACCTCATGTAGAGGGAGCTACGTAGTATAATTTTGGATATTTTGAATATTATGAACTAAATGTAATATTATGTTGTTATGTTAGATTTTTATTGTAAGAAACTTTGTTTTATTTTAATTGAGAAGAGAATTTCATACTTATATTCTCTATTATTTATTTACCTTAAATAAGTATGTGATGTAGAAACATTGTTCTCGATTCCTTACAAAAAGGGGTCGTGACATTTTAGTGGTATCAGAGCATGGTCTAGGTAAACCTACGGGGTGAGGTTGTTAGGCGTCAGTTGTGCATATTAGACATGTGAATTTTAGCTGTGAATCATATATCATAATTTTTAATCATCAGGTTGTGAGGGAACGAGCTTGATCACCTCGGTTCTCAGACATGACAGATGTAGGAAATTTTGGTATATGATACTGGGGTGAGCTATAGGCAATTCATGCTACGTGAATAAAAGGTTGTTAAGCTAAGCTGTAAATGATTGCTGAGATAAGTGTGTTTGCTATGCTGTGTGAATGCTGATATGATGTTATCCTCAGTGCTAAACTGATTAAATTGTTATGATATATTAAATATGAATATATCACTGTAAGCTAAATCTGTGAATATAATTATGTGATGGTATTGCTGAATGTATTAAACGTTAGTAAACTAAGTTAGTCTATATATTAGGATGGCTAGACCGAGAAGATCTGCTACAAACCCTCCTCCTCCTGCTGACGTGAACCAAATGGCTCATGCCATAGAGGCCATGGCAGCCACTGTTAGGCAGAGTCTAGATATGATTCAGCAGCAACAAGTTGCAAACCAAGCCGCTGCTACAGCATAGGCAACAACAGCTACTACCTCAGCTGCACCTCCTCCTGAATACCATGGGTTGTCAGAGTTCAGGAAGAATGATCCTTCTCAATTCCCAGGGGTGGATGGACCAGATGTTGCTGAACTTTGGATTAGGGAGATTGAGTAGATCTTCCTAACTATGGGTTGCGTCGAGGAGAGGAAGGTGTTATATGCTGACAGGGGATGCAGAGATGTGGTGGCACGGAGCTCGTGCTATGCTAGAGGCTCGAGGTGAAGTCATCACTTGGGCTGTATTTAGAAGTAGTTTTCTGGGAAAGTTTTTCCCTTCTCATGTTCGTGCTGCCAAAGAGCGGGAGTTTCTAAACCTGGTGCAAGGAAACTCATCAGTCTATGAGTATGCAATACAATTTGAGTGGCTTTACAAATTTTATTCTCACCCGACCTCGGAGGAGTGGAGATGTCAGAGGTTTTCAGACGGGTTGAGAACTGACATAAAGAGGATTTTAATCCCACTTAGGATCACGAAATTTGTTGACTTGGTGGATCAAGCCACCATTATAGAGAGTGTTAATGCAGAGGATGTTGGTGGAGTTGGGAAGGTTCCATCTAGTAGAGCTGCTAGTAGCTATGGTAATAGAAGTAAGGGTGCTAAGAAGGGCCCTACAGTCAGTCGCTACGCCAATAGCAATCTCGACCATCTCAGTCGAGAAGATCGGCAACATCAGGCCCGGTGCCAATAGGGACTGCTACTTCTGCATTTCAGCCTAGGGGAGCAACTTCTTCTGCTCCTAGAGCCTCAGTGCCGCAGATTGTCAGATGTTTCAGGTGTGGTGGGCCACACTACCTGAGCCAATGCCCACAGGCTGATGTCAGGGTTTGCTTCTCGTGTAGTAGCCAGGGCATCTTGCTAGGGACTGTCCTACGCCTAGTGGGGCAGTTTCGTCTTCTGCTAGCGCCTTGCACGCTGTTAGGCCTAAAGCGACTAGGGCTCCAACGACAACCAGATCGAGAGCAGAGGGATGTGTATTCATTACTTCTGCATCAGAGGCAGCTCAGGCAACGGATCTCGTCTAGGGGACAGCGGTAGTGGCATGTACTTCTCTTTCTGTATTGTTTGATTCTAGAGTCACGCACTCTTTTATTGCGGACATTTGTGTGAGAAACTTAGGGTTATCGTTGAGTGATCTAGGATGTGAATTGGTAGCATCGACACTTACTTTAAGTTCGATTAAGACTTCAACGGTTTGTGTTAGGTGCCCTATAGTAATTGAGGGACGAAAGTACAAAGTAAATCTTATTTGTATGCCGATGTCAGGGTTAGATGTAATCCTGGGTATGGATTGGCTAACTGCCAATCGTGTGCTAATTGATTGTGGCCGGAGGTGTTTAATCTTTCTTGAGCAGGAAGGCTGTGTGGAATTAATTTCTACTCGCCAGGTAGAAACATCCTTAGGTGAGGGAGTATCTTGTTTTGTTTTGTTAGGAGTTATGAATGCAGAAGTGGAGCAAAGCCTTCAGTCAATACCAGTAGTACAAGAGTTCCCTGAGATTTTTCCAGAGGATATTCCTGGAATACCTCCACGTAGAGAGGTGGAGTTTTCTATAGATTTGATTCCTGGAGCTGAGCCAGTGTCTGTAGCACCTTACAGAATGGCGCCGAAAGAGTTGATGGAGCTTAAGGAGCAGATCGAGGATCTAATGCGGAAACAGATAATTAGGCTGAGTGTATCACCTTGAGGAGCACCAGTTCTCTTAGTGAAAAAGAAGGACGACAGTTCTAGATTTATTGCAAGTTGAATAAGTTGACAATTAAGAATAAGTACCCGTTGCCGCGGATCGATGATTTGATGGACCAGCTAAGAGGTGCTAAGGTATTCTCTAAGATTGATTTGAAGTCTGGGTACCATCAAATCCGAGTGAAAGATGAAGATATTCCTAAGACTGCTTTTCGCACTAGATATGGCCACTATGAATATATAGTGATGCCTTGTGGAGTCACAAATGCTCTAGCTGTGTTCATGGACTACATGAATCGGATCTTTAGACCTTTCCTGGATCAATTTGTGGTAGTCTTTATTGACGATATTTTGATTTATTCTAGTTCGTCAGAGGAACATGTAGAGCATTTAAGGACTGTACTTAGTATTTTAAGGGAAAAATAGTTGTATGCTAAATTATCTAAGTGTGAATTTTGGCTAGAGGAAGTGAAATTCCTTGGTCATGTTATTTCTGCTAAGGAAATTGCAGTTGATCCATCCAAAGTTGAAGCGGTGTTGCAGTGGGAAAGGCCTAAGATAGCCACAGAGATTTGTAGTTTTGTGGACCTAGCAGATTACTACCGGAGATTTATAGAGGGATTTGCGAAGATAGCTGCACCATTAACATGGTTAACTCGTCGTGATCAACCCTTTGTATGGACTGAGGAATGTGAACAAAGCTTTAATGAGTTGAAGCAGAGATTAACTTCCTCGCCGGTGTTAATTCTCCCTGATACTAGTCGACCATTCGAGGTGTACTGTGATACATTTTCGCTTGTTAGATTAACTTAATTCAAGGGAAAGAAAGGGGATTATTGAATCATTTGAAAGAATAATGATGGAACTCATTGATTGACTAGGAATTACTCATTTTAATTGATTGAATTTCACTGGTTTACACTTTGCTCTTGATTAAAATCTCAAAATTGACAAACCTCCCCCCAATTTAATTGCTTTAAAATACATGTTCACACTTGTTCGATATATGTTCCCAACCAAAAATTCCTTAGAGACGACCTAAGACAACACCCTAGTACTGCATTTATTTTTTTGCATATTTGATGAGGATTAACGATAATCTTTTGCATGACGAGTAGCTAAAATTCGTTTCATCACTCACATTACTTACACTTTAGGATCCATTGAAAAATTTTACTTTGCGTTGATTCCTTCTCTTTACTTTTGCTTAGGAGTGCAAAAGCTCAAGTGTGGGGGTATTTGATGACTCATATTTTGTTCCCACATTTATAGTCTTATTGCATCCTTTAGATGTCTTTTCATTCCCTTATTTCTTCCATTAATGTGTTTTTTCATTTCTCATATTAATTAGGAACTTTTGTAAATACTCATTTTTTTTGTTTATGTTTTCTATTCTCACCTTTGTTCACTAATTTGGCTATAACATTTTTTGTAGATATCCTTTTTGGTGGATTCCTTTTGTATTGGATTCTTTACTTCCAGGGCTTCAATTTAGACATATGGATCGTGTTGTTTGGAGTTTGAAGCTATTTTCTATGAATTTTAGAAGTTCATACTTTTAGCTTGACTTTTGCATTGATTTTGTATTGCTTTTGTTTTTGAGGTTTTGTTGTATTTATTTTCGGCCCAGCCCTCGACCATTCATTTTTATTCATTTAGGACTACTATTTAAAGAGATCAGGGGCTGATTTGGAAGCACACTTAGTTCGTTTTATTTTTTTCTTTTGTAAAACTTTCCCGCTTCTAAGAAACCTCTAATTTTTTTTACCCATTCTCTCATTCTCTTGCACCTTTTAGAATTCCATTGCATCTTACTCTGCATTTATGGTTGAAAGACATTTAGAATTCTACAATTTTAAGTTGTTTTCTTCCGCATTTTTCTCTCAATTATGTTACCAAGTTCCGGATTGCACTTGCTCGAAGAAGAATTGGAAGATCTATTGATTGCTCCGAGTTTATTTTCTGACCTTACATTTTGCGATTGCATAGGAAGTATAATTCGATTGAGTTATGCCTCTTTTTCTTGATTGTATAACAAACAATTGAGTAGTTGATTTGTTGTGCATAAGAGATTTAAGCAAATTCGGTATAATCAATTCACGTTTGTGTTTGTGTTCTGGATCTTGGATTGTGTGTTTGTGTTTTTCGGTTTTCATTCTCAATTTTTCATTCGTGGTTTTTAATCTCATTTTTGGTTTGATTGTAATTGATTTTACTTGCATTGCAATTTACGTTTCATTGTTAATTCAATTTGCATTTGTTGTTCATGATTTAATTCTCTGCAATTTTCGTTTGAATTAATCACAAAACTCCCCTAAACATACAACCTTTTTTGTATAATTGATATTGAAATAATGTGCATTTGCATCCTTGTGAGAAATGACCTAGGTTGCTCCCTAAACTGCATGTTTGTTTGCGGAATCGAGCTTAGTTTTGATACCATTACGACTTGGGTGTCAACCATCGCCCCTTGCAGCTGATCCATGAGGTCATCAATTCTTGGTAATGGATATTTATTCTTAATTGTCACCTTGTTCAATTGTCTATAATCTACACATAGCCGCATACCTCTATCTTTCTTTTTTACTAACAGAATTGGAGCTCCCCATGGTGATGCACTTGGCCATATAAATCCTTTTTCCAAGAGTTCTTCAATTTGCTTCTTAAGTTGTGCTAATTCCAAAGGAGACATCCTATATGGAGCTATAGATATTGGCCCTGTCCCCGACATCAGTTCAATGGTGAACTCTATTTCCCTTTCAGGAGGAAATTTAGGAATATCCTTTGCAAATACATCAGGGTATTCCTTGACAACTGGAATATCTTCCATTTTCTGATTAACTTTTGTCACATTAGTTAACAGAAGAAGGAAACCTTGGCTCTCTAGTCCACAATGATTTGCGATTATGGAGTTCAAATAGAGGTTTACAAAGTTTCGAGATTCAAGAAGTAAAAAGAGGAAAATATTACAGTCTTATTTGAACAATTGAGCATGACGTGGTTAGCAGAAAGCCAATCTATGCCCAAGATTATATCAAGTCCAGACAGAGGAAGACAAATCAAATTGGCTATAAAAGTTCTATCCTTAATTTGAAGAAAGACATTCATATAGATCTGACTAGTTTTAATAGGTTTGTTGTTTTGAGTAGAGACCAACAAATCGTATGGTAACTCAAAAATTGGACGTCGTAAAATAGACACACAATAATAAATGAATGTGAAGCACCTGAATCATAAAGTACAATTAGAATCTCACTGTTCACTTCACATGTATCTTGAATTAATCCCTCAGAGTTCTTAACTTCATATGCATCCATTGTGAAAACTCGCCCTTGATGTTAAGGTCTAGAGGTTTGTTGCGGATTCCTGGTTAGACATTGGTAGATCTTGTGGCCAGGTTTGCCACATCCAAAGCAAACATTCTAACCTGCTAGGCACAAGCGGTTGCCATGATTCTTGCCGCACTGACTGCAGATCTGGTTCCCAAAAGGCTTATGAGGTTGTTTGCCTTTGTTACTAGTAGGCTGAAACTTCTTTTGTTGTTAAAAGTTAGGCTTGAACCTTGGGCCTTGTGTAGACAATCCCTTCTTAAAGTTACTGTTGGTTGACCTAACAGCAACCAGCTTCTTATTGCAGCCTTCCACTAATCGACACTTATTAACTAAGGTAGGGAAATCTCTTATCTCTATTTTGTAACACCTTAAATTTAACTTCAATTTAATAATAATTTCACAAATTAGAATAACCAATTTTCATAAAATACTTTGAAATAAGGGAAGGGTTAGAAATTAATATCAAATGACTGCTACAAGACTAGTTCAGTTACAACAATTTCAAAATAAAAGCTAAGTCCTATAGCAGTTCATCCATCCCTTCACTGAGTCTGGTGCTGATTGTCTTGATTACCTGAAAATGAATGTAAAGGTGAGTACTCTACACTACCCAAAAACACACAATCAACGTAGAGTCTCACCTCCAGAACATGTCCAATATATTAAACAAACACAATTACAAGTAGCATTATCACATCCATATGTACAATACATAAACACATGCATATGCACGCCAGCCACACTCACTGTGACACTGTGATCATAGATTTCCACTATAAATGGTCGCCAGTTACTCCCGCCTCACGAATACCACGTGGCAGTCACGGGTCCCTCAGCAAAGGTAATGGTCAGAGGTCTAGTCAGGAAGAGAGTGTGTGGCCTGTGGTGTACCTGTTCCACACTCGGTGTCACCACCACTCTCTCCTCCCCAAGGTATTTCTACCATCCTCATCTCCATACCCCCAGTGTATCGCTGAACCATTCACAGCACATTACAACGGCGCTAATGTAACGCCCCAATTTTCGTAAAATAGCTAGCGACTCTTAGATCATAGTTTCTTGCTAATTCCGACATGCTAGTATCGGAATAATTAGATTGATGTTGATTTCTATTTTTTTTATAGAATATTGATTTATTTCTGAGTTTGGCATTTTAGGGTAACCGCCTGCAATATATTTGGTTTCAATATAGTCTAAGAATTTCTCTAATTATGTTCAACTATACTGTCTAAAATACCCCTAAGAGTTTTATCCGAAAAGTCAACTTTTGTCTTATTTAAATAATTGTCAAATCATAATTATTCATCTCGAAAAACGTGAGATTTAGTAATTATTGCATTAGATTTTCAATCATTTCTTAGCCATTAAAATTATTGCACGGAATTTCACAAAATCTAGTAATCATTACTTCTAAAGATTTCCAAATCTAGCATCAACACTAGATTTTCATGCAAAGAAACCTTGTCCCCCAATTTGCAAACATCGTGATTACCCGAATCTTTTGAAATCTAGTATCAACCACTAGAATTTTATGCAAGAAGATTTTGTCTCCTGATTTGCAAACATAATCATTTTGGAAAATTCTTTTCATGTCTTCCAAAATGCCGACACCATGATTGCTTTAATTGTCAGGCTAGAGATTTATTATTGAGTAATCTATAATATTTTATACTTGTTCAATGTTAATTGAAGGATTAATTGGTATTGGAATAGATTTAGATGGAGTTTGAAATTATTTATAAAAAAAAAAAAAAAAGTGAACAGTACCGTATGAACAGTGTCAGATGAACAGTAAAACCGCCTATGAATAGTGCAAACCGCGTATGAACAGTGAAAACCGTGTATGTACAGTGACTGCTGACGTCATCAGTGACATCATCATGACGTCATGGCTGACGTCACATACGCGTACAGTGCGTGTACAGTATTTTCCGGCGTGAATAGTGCCCTGAACAGTGTTTCCGGCATGAACAGTAGGGCGGTGAACAGTGTTTCCGGTGATGAACAGTAAATTCCGGCAGTGAACAGTAAATTTCAAAAATTTTCTATAAAAGGGGGCTTCACACGAAATTTTCATTTCTTCACCCCTATCCAAGGTTCTCAAAGGTTCTAAGGCCAAAAACTACCAATTCTCTCATACTAAACCTTCCTAAACTTAGATTTCTCGCCAGATCTGAGATCCTACGTTTATTCTGAAGGATTTGAAGTAAGTTTCTCTAAGTTTGAAGCTAGATTTTCCGTTCGTTTCTCTTCTCCTTCTCTTTCTCATAGAAGTTCATGGTGTTCTTAGGAGAAACTCCGTTCTAAAGCCGAATCTTCGGTGAATCTTGCATTAAAACACGTAATATTCGGTAGATCTAGTGTGAATCATCTTTCTGAGGTAAGGGGAGTTTACTTTAACATATAAACTACGTTTTGAACGGTTTAATATGCTATTTCAAGATGTTTTGATATGATTTTGTTAGATATTTTGAATAAAAGCTATTTTCTAAGCTGTAACTGCTGTTAATTGATTTAAAATGCTGAGATTTTGGCTGATCTATTATAAACTTGCTTTAGTTGAGCTGTTAAAATAACTTTGGCGGTGTGCATCATGCTGAGATATATATTTTGCATCATTATAGAGCCGAGTTACATGTTTAGGTGGGTAGACGTGTAACGGTAAGTTCATGCTGAGCTGCTGTGCTGTGCTGTCTGGATCCAGATACCGGAATGGGTCGCTCCCGGACCGGCTCGATTCCTTCTGGATTACTTAGGCTGTGAAACCAGTTGGAAACCATTTTCATGCTGTGCATTAGATGGGCTGGAAATGCATGGGATTATTGCTGTCAGAAATATTTTGCTATATATATATGATTTTATTTTAAGTTTGGTAAGCTCACCCTTGCATTTCTTTCTATGTCGTTGTGTGCGTGTGTACTGCGATGATCGTACGGTGGTACGTGAGCAGATGTAGCAGGTGTTGCATCTACTTCACAGGCTGAGGGGCCAGTGAAGAAGTGTTAGAAGCTGGGGTCAAGTAATACTGCATCAAAGTTCTTTTTCCCTTATATTTTGAGACCTCATGTAGAGGGAGCTACGTAGTATAATTTTGGGTATTTTGAATATTATGAACTAATGTAATATTGTGTTGTTTTATTGGATATTTGTTGTAAGAAACTCTGTTTTATTTTGAATGAGAAGAGAATTTCATAATTATATTTTCTATACTTTATTTCAAATAAGTTTGTGATGTAGAAACAATGTTCTCGGTTCCTTATAAAAGGGGTCGTGACATTAATCAATTACCTTTTCTTGAATTTAGCACCTATTGTTACAATTCTAAACACTAGCAAGTGCACTAAGAATTCCAGCAAGTAATGAATAAATTTAAGATCCAAGTATCATCTCCATAGGGAATTAGGAATTCAATTACCAATTCACAAAGCAAACACTAGTTGAGTCATACAAATTTGGAAAGGATGTAACATATAAAAGCAATGAACCAGAACAATACAAAGAGTTAAGCTTGCAGTAAAAACAAAGTATGTAAATTGTGTTAAGATGAGATACAAATGAAGAATAGTTAGGAATTTACTTCATAAGAATGTCAATATTGATTCAACTATACTTCTGAACATTCAAGCTATTGGTTAATTGACAATCAGTTTCACATATAACTAGTCAAAGGTTAATCCCTTAACTCATTGACCCTAACAATCTACTAAACCTCCCTAATCCCTTAGGTAAAGTTCAATTTCCTGTTGCATTAGGACTTAGAACCGTATGATTACAGAATTAAGTGCACTTATCCCTAAGAAACCCCTAATTTTGATTGTTAATTCAGTTCATAGAATCAAATCCAATTCCCATTGGCAAATGTTCCTCTTTGATCAATCAATTGAATTCTTATTCAAAGATTACGTCAAGTGCAGAATTAACAATTCAATTAATTCAAAAACTCAAATTTCAGAACCAAGAATCAAATCAATACATCAATTTGAGGTCCATAAACTCCTAACTACAAAGAATTACACAAACATTGTGACAGAGAAACAGAAAGAAGGAGAAGAAGAAAAAAAAACTCAAAAAAGTCATAACCATGAGCTCCAATCCAATCCCTCTTCTTGAAGCTTCGAGGTTCGACCCCACTCCTTTCTCTCACTCTCTCCCAATGAGAATCTAACAAAAAATGGAAAATGAACAAAAGATCTCGAGTTCTGAGCTTAAGACATGTATTTCTAGAAATCCCGATTCTGTGTGTTGTCACTCTTACTAATAATAGTGGTCACGCAAATGCTCATGTGGTTTCTGGAGACTAGAACTATCACTTTCGCTACTAAGAGTTGCAACGCAAAAGGTCGAGATGTTGTGCGTAATCACTTTTATAAGTAAAAGTCGTCATGCACAACTTGTCAAGTTGAGGGCTCTTTAGAACATCCACTTTCAATGACAAAAGTGGTTACGCAAAATACTCTGAAATTTTGCCTTCTCTGGAACGCTCACTTTCGCTGATAAAAGTGGTTACGCAGGGCATGCTGAGTCTGAGGCTTCTCTAGAACACTCACTTTTGCTGGTAAAAGTGATTATGCCCAGACTTTACTTCTTCCTTGAGCTCTGGAGTGATCACTTTCATTGACAATAGTGATCACGCCCAGCCTGCATTCCATTGTTCTTGTGTTTTGGAGTCCAGAAGTACCATTCTTCCTCTTCCTTTCCATTGATATTCCATTTCCATGAACCTTATTCAGATTATTCCTACAAAAACAAGCATAAATTTCACAAATGTTAACCTAACTACATAATAAAAGAAAATCTTCAATCCTTCCTTATCAAATGGGTTAGAATTACACTAAAATATGAGTTAAAATATGGATTTATTAGCACCACATCAAATGTCTCGTCCACATGTCAACCTAGTCATGTCGCATTTTTCGGCCAATCAAATTGCATGCATTTGCTACCCAAAATCTTAACCTTGGAGTTTTGTGCCGATTTTTGGAAATTGTCCCACCGAAACCGTATGCATGCAGCCCTAAATTATTCCATGCATTTTGCTTGCCAAAATATACAAACCTTACTTGCAAGTTTCCCTAACATTCACTATTCCTACACTAAAAACCATGGCACCCTCCTTATCCAATTTTTTTTCACCAATTTCACTCAAAATTTACCCAAATTGGACCGTGTGAAATTTTTAAAGTTGGAAGCCTTGCCAAGTAAGCCAGCCGTGAGGTGCATGATGATAATTGGCCACTCAAAGCTTAGAACCTCCATATAAATTGAACAATTTAATCATTTTGGTACCCAAAAAATCAAAAACTCTTTCTCTTTTTCTCCACTTGCTTTCTCATTTTTCATTCTCCATTCTCAAAGTCTCAAAGTCTCAAACTCTCTCAAGTTCTCTCAAGAAAAACCGGAGGCTCCAGCCCCTCAAACCTCACAAATTCTTCATCCAAATCACCCAAATACTTCTCCTTTCCATCACCAACTTCTTCCTCCATCATCCTTCCAATTTTCGTGTTGAAAGAACTCACCTAGGAGGAAGAACTTGAAGGTCTTGGTTGCTATTTTCTCGATCCAGCAAGCACTCCTTGGAGATCCACCATTTCCAACCCTTCCTTCTTCAATTTCTTGCCCAAAAAAAAAAAAAGAAAAATCAAAGGCAAGGAGGAGTTCTCACTTTTCACTTTTATTTTGCTTTCCCTTGGTTAAATTGTGAAGATTCCTAAGAAAGTTTTCATTTTTATCTTCCATGATTTTGGATAAAATGATTGAACTTCTTGCATGTTAAGTTTGCATCTTGCTCTTCACTTTTATCACTTCTATATTCTCGGTTTTGTGCTTGGATGTGTTGATTTCTCTCAAAACTTGAAAGTTTACCACGTGCATGTTAATTTCTCCTTTGTACATGTCTCAATTTTGCTTTGCATGAAGAAATCTTTTAGAAAGTTTGAGTTTTTGACACTTGCATGTGGGATTCTTCCTTTGTACGAAATTTTGAGCTTGAAATGTGTTGGAAATCCCTTGTACATGTCTCAGTTTTGCCTTTGCATGATTGGAATTCTTAATTTTATGATGATCCACCCTTGAGGCCATAATTCGTGAGCTTGCATATTGCCTCTTTCCACTTGCATGTTGAATTTTAACTTTGTAACTTACTTTCTTCACTTCTAAAGTCTTGGTTTTGCCTTGCATGAGGAAATACTTGGAAAAAGTTTAGATTTTGACACTTGAATGTTGATTCCCTATCCTTGCATGTGTCGGATTCATTGTTCTAAAAGCTTGGTTATTTTGAAACAAGTTATTTTCAAGGTCTTTGGAAAAATCAAATGGTTGAGTGCTAAAAACCACCTTGTGTTTCCTCGGTTTGACCTTTTGAACATAATCTATTGCTGAAAATTAAAGTCCTACACTTGGATGATGAAACCTTATGTTTTCATGTTGATTTTTCCCTATTTTGCTTATTATGGACTTGACAAAAAAATGAGATTTTGAAGGCTGGACAGTTTTGAGTATTATGGGGAAAAAGGTTGAAATTATGTGTTTTGAAACCTTGAAATATTTAGAAAAGATTGGTATGAGTGATAAGAGAAAATTCTATAAAGGAAAAGGTGAAAATTAGCTTGGATGGTCTCAGTTTTGGCATTTAAAGTGTTGCAAAAACTTAGCAAATATTTTGTATGTCTTGTCTTGTGTAAGGAAGCAAAAAATGAAATTGAAAGTGTCTTGCCATGATTTGATTTAATTGAACCATGCTGAAATTACTTGTTTGAAAGGTTGATGGTTGCTTGTAAATTTTGCATTATTGACCTTGGATGAAAATTAGTACAAGACTTGAATTTACTTGATTTTGGATGTGGAAATTCATGAAATTTACTTGAGTGAATTGTTGGAAAAATGAGAATGATGTGAGATATGTACTATTCATCCTTGATATTTGTGTTTGGAAAACCTTGAGGTATGTTTGAAGTGATGCTTGGCTGAAAATTTAGATTGTTTACTATTTATTGTGAATAATGCTATGGAATTACTATTTGAGAGCATCACATGCATCATTTGCATACCTTGATGAAGGAATTGATGAATTACAACAATGTGCAGCGAAAATGATTATAATATTGTGATGTTGATAATCTAGAGCCTTTGAGGGTTGTTTGATGAAAATGGACCATGAATATGATTATCTAATTGTTTTGTGAGTGGTTGAGCATTGAGAATGAAATATCAGCATGTGACCTATGAGAAAAAGTGTGAAAAACCGAGAGGATAGGACCTTGAACATTTGTGAATTAAGTTGATTAAGTTGGTGGTATAGAAAGAACCTAAGTTTGATTGATCTTCCCTATTCAAGAATGAAAAATTGAGAGGTAACACCCTTCGATGATTGTGAATTAACTTGTTTGATTGATGGTTTAGAAAGGAGTTAAGTTTGATGGTTTGTTCTTTCATGGAGAGAAAAATTGAGAGGAAGAAACCAAGAGAGTAAGAGTTGAATTGAGTGAATTATGGTTTAGAAGGTGTTAGAGATTGATGGAAATAAACGTAATGGTTAGGATGAACTTGAATGGCGAGATTGTAAGGATTGAGGAATGGGATTGAACTAAATTGAAAGAGAGATTAGACTTGAAATGTGAAAGAAAAACGAATTGAGAAAGAAGAAATGAATCTTGAAGACTTGAATCAATTGCCTAAGCTATGGTCCAATATAATATATGTTGCACTAGAATTATCCATGAGTGTGAATTCATAAAACCATGAGACTATGAAATTATGTTGAGAAATCTATATTATGCTCTGAGTTCCTGAAATATATTATCTTGAAATTATTATGAACTCATTGAGAATTATTGTGAAACTCATGGTAACTATCTATCCATGCTAAGGCATGTGACTCATGGAGATTATCTATCCATGTTGCTAAGTCTATGATGACTTCTAGCTGATGCTATATGCTATGATTCTAAGTCCATGGTGACTTCTATTATTACTGTGCAATAGCCCCAAGTGGCTAAATGAAATGAGTTGAGAAAACTTTCACAAGAAAACTGAAAATGCAACGTCATGCATCATATATTATCTTGTGAAACAACTTGATGGCGTAACAGAGGCACAACTGTGGGTATTAGAAGTTCGGTCCAAAGTAGACCTTCTGGGGATGGCGAAAGGGGGAACATTCAACCTAAGTGGCACATGGCAGCTGAGCTCCCTGTAGCCGAGTCGTGACCCGCTTGCAAGACCTTAGCCAAACCTGACATGAACTCCATAACACTAGGCTTTGAGGTCCATTCCTGAACATGCCGGATGGCACTACACATTGACTGATGTGATATTATTCTATTTCTATCTATGATTATCACTGTGCAAAGTAGGGAATGGAGTCCTCTGATCACCATACGACTTGAATCTATCTATCTATCTCTATGCTAAAAGCTGGACAAGTCGCCAGTCATAGAGGAATGGGATCCCCATGCATCATTTGCATGCAAATAACACATGAGTGACTATATGGGTGAGATTGAAACCTGTATTCATGCATCATGTGCATTACTATTAGGGATGATTGAATACTTGTGAGATTGGCTATGGTTATGATTATATTTATCACCCTCTTATTTGATTTGACATTTGATGATGCTAAATGTTGATAGTTGGATGGAATTGTGACTATGACGCTGCCTTCCTTTGGGTATGGCTTATGATTGATGTTTGTGTTTGGAGAACTCACCCCTCTGTTTGTGTTATCTTGTATTGTTCTCTTTTCATTCATATAGATGTACATGAGCAAGGTGAAGGTTTGGATCCTTCCTTCTGAGGAGGATATATGGGTGTTTGACTCTGCGGCTCAGCAAAGTATTTTCTGCGGATTCGCACGAGTGATTCATGGATTGGAAATTAGAGGTTCGTGGATCACCCAGTATACTGCCGACACCCCTATTGAGATTGTCTTTTCTGTCCCTCCTGGTGACACTCAGTTACCTTACCCTACTTTGTTCGCTTCCCCGACACCTTTGTCGATTGATCCCCGTACTCCTACTGCTAGACCAGCTCCTGCGCCTATGCCCTTCCCTTTAAGATTCCTACTTCTTCACCCGTGCCAATATAGAGAGATGTCCATGTGGTGGAATTCTCCATTAGGTACACTACCATGCCCTCTTACATATATCCTGCATATCCATCTACTTTAGTCCCACCTACTGTTACCCGTTCACCTCCTCGCATTGCTGGATGGATAGAGAAGAACGGTGGAGATTCTGTTGCTGCTACTTCCTCTAGCTCTGATTCCCCAACATCATCTGATGAGTCTGATCCCATTGAGGATTACTCGCCGCTCGATTGATTTTGCTTATTTATTTATGCATTAGGGGAACTGCTCTTAGGAAGTTGGTCTATTTATGTTATATTATGTTTTGTTGTATTTGAACTATGCTGACCGTACTATTTAATTAAGTCCTTGGCTATTCCACTGAATTAAAGTTTAATATATTCGAAGTATTTTCAGATGTTGAGATGTGTTGATCTAATATTATTATACTATTGCAATTGAGCTATGGAATGATGAAATGAGGAAGTCATATGCATGTTAACTCTCTCAAAGAGAGGGAATTATACTTGTAAACTATATAAAGGAAGAAAAAAAAATATTACCAGATTTTGGTGTTTTCTAAACTATCATGTTATAGAGTTGGTATCAGTGTTTTAGTGATTTAGGACGCCACAGCTAACACGCCCCATTCATACACATTTCATTCACACACGCAATATTCATGCTTGCACACGACACACAACCTATATTCAATTCACAACACACGACACACAACCTACAATTATCGTTCATATTACACAGCCCTTGGACCCACATTTTCACAATATTCATTCAAATATACGGCACAAGTGCCTATAGTCATTATATCACACAACATTTACATATAATCCAAATCCATCAATTTCGGATCAACACACATAATGTTCACATATCATGGCACATGGCCCACATTACATTTCTCAGCAATTTCCTACCCACTAACTCAGCCACAACACAATATTCAGCAAAATATCAATAATTCATGCACAAAAGAGTAGGATAGAGTCCCCCCCCTTACCTTGGATTGAAGACTCACACGCTAAATCTACCAAGAAGTGCTTCCCCTCACGGATTTCATCCTAAACACATGGAGAAACTCCATGAGAACCCAAAGAAACTCTGAAACAGAGAAAAGGGGATGAGAAACAGAACCCTAACCATTAAAACTCACCTCCAAGCGTTCCCCACAGGGATTCAACCTTCAATCAAGCTTTCAAACAGCTTTGGAGGCAATATAATCAGTAGAAAAGGGTTTGGGAATGAGAGGATCGAAGGGAGAGGGAGAAATAACCCTCCCCGAACCCTAACTCCCTTTAAATCCTTTCCTGGTCGCGACATGCCCTCACGCTGCAGCGAAAATATCAGACGAAACTGCACCCTGGTTTCTGCAGAATCTCACTACAGCGAGACCCTCTCGCTACAGCGAGACTGCACCCAGAAATGTACCCCAAACTGTTGCTCTGTCTCTACAGCGAGATGTCTCTCGCTACAGCGAAAAGGCGACAATTTTGGTCTTTCTTCCCAAGACCTTCTCGCTACAACGAGAATTCTCTCACTGCAGCGAGAACAGCCCAGAATTACTCCCTACACTTAGGCACTTAGCCCATTTCAACCCTATCCAGTCATGCATACACACAATACACACATCCATATACTTAATACACATAATCATCATTATCAACTAAGTCAACACACACACATATATGCATTTAGATTTATATAAATACAATAATTAATATTACAAAAATTCGGGCATTACACATTGGCCCTATGGTAGTAAGAATATCTTCTCGCAGTCCACCTTCAAACTTCACACACTTCCAAAACTCATCGGGTTCTTTTAATAGATTGTGGAAAATTTACACAACTCCTCAAATTTAGCGATATACTCCAATATACTACTATTCTCTTGATGGAGTTGCATAAATTTTTGTTCCTTGGCATCATGGACAGAAGCAGGAAAATACTTTTGATAGAACGAATCTCTAAATACATTTCAAGTGATTTCAGTTTGGGATTCTTCTAATAATCATTGTACATTGTTCCACCAAAATTCCGCATCTGCTTCCAACATGTAGGTGACAAAGGCATCTTTTGACAGTCTATACAATCCAAAACAGAAAAGACTTTTTCCATGGCTTTAATCCACTCATCCACCTTATTAGGATCAAAGGCCCCTCTAAAGTTAGGCAGGTTAGCTTTTCTAAATTCTACAAATTTAAGATACTCTAGATCCATTACAAGACCATTTGGATTCCCTTCGTGACTAGCCTCAAGCTACATTCGCAATTGGACCATCATTTGAGTTGCTACAGTCGCTTGTTCTCGCATGGCATGTGCCATCTCTTACACCATGTTCATAAAATCGATCTAGTCCTCTTGATCATCGATCTGGTCCTCTTGATCAGATATAGTTTGTAGTCTACCTCGCCGTCTGGAAGTCATTAAGTTCTGAACACACAAAACAAGAGTCATTGAGTTGATCAGGCTCAACACTAAGTTTAGTGTGCTAGTAAATAACAGCTCACACAATTAGGCACCTCTTACAAATGCACTTCTATAATTTAACCATAATCCAGTGCATTGTATCCAAAAGTCACAGAATATACGTGGAGCATAGTCAGTCTAATCCTCAGGCCCTTGCTAGGATGAACTACTCTAATACCAAATTTGTAACACCTTATTGTATTTAATTTATACTAAAGTTATAATTACTAAATACAGTAGTTGCATTACAGCAATAAAAATTGTTTATTTTGCTCAATCATTTCATGTTGATTTAGTAGTAATTATCATATGTATAAAAGAGAGAGACGTTATAAAAACAAAAATAAAAAAATTGAAAATGAAATAACCTGAATAAACATAATAATTAATTTAATTCATACACTTTACAAAAAAGTAACTACATATATATATATATATATATATGTATGTATGTATGTATGTATATAGAACACCATGTTATTTACATATAATCAGGAATACATATAAGGACCATTACATACAAAAAGATTGGTGACCCATGTCATCAAAATGCAGTCCTAATGAGTCCTCACAAGACAATTTAGAATGGAAGCAAAGTAGGGTGAGAATTTTTAAAATACTCAATAGGGTTGTGTACTTCTATGTTGACATCGTTTTCATTCTCAGTTGCTTCAATTTTTATTTAAATAGAGGGTTGTTAAACCAATAAGGAAATCTTTCAATTATGATTATTGAAAACATGGTCCGAAGCAAAGTAAATTTTATGTCTAACATTTTTAATACATAAGATCATAATGATTATGATACACATATATAAGTAATTAAATAAATAATCAAAAGACTCAACATGAATCATACATGTGACCTAATAATACTTAAAGTTGGACTCTGAAATTTTTATGATATAAACTAATAGATCTTAGATTTTTAACAAATTTGGTTTCACCTCAATCCAAGTTATTTTATTCTGGTAATTTAAATTACTGTAACTATACTGGCTTCTATTCTAACCAGATATCTTTTATTCACCCAATTTCTCATTAAAATTCTAGTCTACTTAATCAACATAGATTTGAATTCTAATAAATATTCAATTAGTCTCTTATTAACCTTATTCATGTAAATTAATCGAGAAAATCAATTAATAGCATAAAACATATAGTTAAAATTTTGGACGTTACAATCGACATGTAGTAAAATATTTTATTTACAAATTTGTACTATATTTTATTTTTAAAAATATAATTTTTTTTTAAGAAAAAAATTAAACGTGCTCAAGATAAATAAAACTCTAAAGGTGAAGGAATAATTTATATTTTTCTCATTGCCAATTTATATCCAAGTCCATGAAATTTAGCACATGCAATGAAAAAGTTTTCAATTCAATTTGCAAAATTGCAGAAGGATATAATGCCATCGTGATCAAAAGGCAGTTGATATAATATGCAAAAATCAATTTGAAAGGCACTGTTATCGTCGTAAAATAAAAATGAAATAATAATTAGTAATCAATATGCGTGATTTGTTGGTAAAGAAATTATTATACTTGATGATCATTATCTTAACATTAATTCATAGATAGCAAGCAAGTGATTAGAGATTATTTTTTAGGAAAGGAAAATATTGTGTTTAAGTGTTAATGTCTTTAAGATTGAATTAATATATAGTAAAATGAGGCAGTACTCTTGGTTCAAGAAGTGATATTCTCTTTAAATTAATGAACTCAAGATGAAACTCAAAACATTTTCTTAAAATTGTGATAACTATCCGATAAATTATTCATAAATCTTTAAGGTTTTACTTACGTTTTGGGTTGCTCATAATTGCTCTAAAAAGATTGCCTACATCTTTTATGAAAGGTAGCCTTATACCTTTACATTCACCTAGGTAGATATATCAAATACATTTTTATAGTACCACCTAAATAATGTGCTATGTATTTATTAAGAGCTCATTGATCACATTCACATTAAGCACTACAAAATGCAATGAGAATGAGAAGTGCAAGACATAAGAATATTTATATGGCTTTATTTGAACACTAATTGAATATTCATCATGTTTTTTTTTCCTACTCAAGGCTTTAAGTCCATCTCTCTTAATGTATCCAAGACAATTTTTTGGATAATCATTTTGTAATAGGATTTGTAAGATTTTATTTTTTTTCACTTTTCATACACTCAAGTAAGATTGTTTGTCATGTATTGAACCATTTTTCTCTCTATAATGACCATTTTTTTTAATTAAGTAGCTAGCAACACTATGTCTCATGTCTATATGTTTTCTCTTACCATTATAAGTATTATTACTAGCAGCACTAATTGTAGCTTTAGGTCACTGTGGAGAGAAATAAGTGGTGTGAGTTCTCCCTTTAATGATATATCAACCATTAGGCCTCTTAGCTATTATAATTTTTGACTTGCAAGTTTAAGTGGAATGAATTTTGATTCCACTATAGATCTTGTTATGCATGTTTATTTAGTTAATTTCTAAGAAATTGTACCACCTTTTAAGACAAACATGTATATGTTAGTAGAACTTACCTCATCATTATCTAAAATCCAATTTGAATGAAAAAGAAAAAACCTTCTAAAATTGTAAGGAAGTTAGAGAAATATAAACACTAATCTATTGTATTTTTTAAGTACTTTGTCATGACTCCTTTTACAAAGGATTAATAACATCATATATCATTGTTCCCTATGTGAATTTATTTATGAGATTATATATATATATATATATATATATATATATATATATATAATATAATTCACATTTAATCCAAAATAATTTTTAGAAATTAAATTCAACGTCTCAACAAAATAATAAGGCTTCAAGGGTATTTTCATATAATCCAAAAATTTATATAAGTATACATATTTACTTCAGTTGCTCTACATGGAGCTCAAATTACATAATTTTTAAAATTATCAAATATGTACATCTCGTACTTACATTTGTAGATAATTAATCTAGACTAATAAAATACATAAAATTACAATCTTCCAAGATCTCACTAAACTCACAACATCCTTTAGCTAGACTTTCCAGCATGAGAAGTAGACATGTCACCTGTTACACCTGCTCATGTACCACTGTACGGTCATTATAGCATATCAATACAACAATTCAGCCCATCTAATGCAAATATAATGTTTCAATTCCAACTGGTATCACTGTCTAAGTAATTCAAAAGAAACTATTTTTAATCTGAGAGCAATATATCCTGGTATCTAGATCCAGACACAGCATAACTTAATGTTTTACTATCGTTACATGTCTAACTACTTAAATACATAACTCGACTCTAAAATGATGCAAGTCAATATAATGTAACACAACCATACATAATTTCGTTCAGTCTAAACAGCACAACATATATATTTTCATTCTGTCTTAATAGCATAGCCATATATATATATATATATATATATATATATATATTTTCACAACAAAACTAAATAGCTCCCAACATTAATCAAATATCTTAGCATGTATCAAACATTTTCAACATATAATATTACAACATTTTAAGCATTTGTTGAGTATCAAACATTTTCAACATATAATATTACAACATTTTAGGCATTTGTTGAGAGTGATCCATTCACCATAAGAATACTTCTATTTTGTTAATTTTAAGTTGTAAGGATTTTAACAATTAATTTGATTTTCTTAATTATTAGATTTCATGTAAGGTATGCTCCGCTTTCCTTACTTTCAAACTATTTTGTCAATTCCTATAACAATTTAACTTTGAGAGTTTGAAATAAAAGATGTTGAGTAACTATAAATAAGTAAAACTAACCCAACAAAGATTATTAACACCCAAAGAATATTTAAAAATTTGATTAGCGTTCGTTTTTTTTTTTTTTTTTTTGAATTGATAATTTTCTTAACATTAGGAGTTGATAACTAAAAGAAATTTACTTCCTTAATTCTTATCAGATTTCCTAATAAGTTGATATTTTTTAGGTATTTACTGATATTAATAGAAGGATTATGATAAAAATTCACCCACATGCAATGAGATATGTTTTCACTTCGTTAATTTCAGATTATAAAAGATTTTAGCAATCAATTTGGTTTACATAATTATCAATTTTCTTAAAAGTATACTGTCCTTTTCCTTTTTTTTTCCGACTTTTTTTTAATTTTAACAATTTAACTTCAAATTTTTCAATAGAACTAACCCAAAAGAAACTTTTATCCCAAAGAATATTTAGAGATTTAAAATATTTTTGACAAAAAAGAGAATTAAAATATTTGTTGTACAAAACTTCATCGGCTTCCATTCATTCATCTATTTTAAGCTTTCCCTTCGCATTTTACATTCGAAAATCAAGTACACCACATAATTATAAACACAATATTGACATTAATTACCATATGAATATGAATATCAATTTACTTTGGCCACTAGACCTGACAAATTCACTGCACTCATTTTATTATATTGAAGAAAAGATACAATAATTATAGATGAAATATAAGTCTTGGCTACTTATTTTGTGTTACCATCAATACCAACACTTCACAAAATCTCAATGTACTCCAATCACTACAACTTGTGGCTTTAAGATGGCAATAATAGATAAAAAAGCAGAATCAATCTTGCACTAGAAGCAGTGTATTTGTCAATATCTCAATGATGCATATTGCTCAGAGTTCACCATCCCAGAGGTCTTCAGTTGTTCTATAGGCACCATAAGTCTCGTGAACAAAAAAATCACCCTTAACTAACCTTTCCTGCAATAGAAAATTCCATGATTTTAATTCATAAAATGAACTTGGCAGCACAAATCTAGCAATTTTATTGTTATGCCACACAAGCTTAGTGAGGCTGACATGTAAAAGATGCAGAGGAAATAACTTTCAATAGGAAAGAAAGAACCAAAAAATAGATTTTGTAAAGTACCAAACTACTTGCCTGATTAATTTTAGAAAACTTCGCTATAAGGTCTTCTGGAATGGACCAGTCAAAGACATCAAAATTTTCCTTGATCCTAGTCTCATTAGTGCTCTTAGGAAGTACACTATGACCTAATTGCAGGCCCCACCTAAGGGCAACTTGTGCTGGTGTCTTCCCCAGTTCATCTGCAACCTCCTTGACAATAGGATTCTTAAGAATGTCACTTTTGAGAACTCCTGGGGAGCCTAGTGGAGAGTATCCCTGAACAGAAATTTATCATATATATAGTTATAATTATAAGAATCAATAGTGGTTTTTGAGGTACCATCAATTTAATTTGAACACATAACAAAATCGTTTTTAACTAGCTCTAGACATTGCAACGCATTCTCTTGAACACACTTCAAATTTCTTGTGATTTGGCTAATTTTTAAAAAGTCAAAACTTGGGTTCCTAGCATTGGTCTTTGTAGGAATATTAACTCTTTTAAGTGAAATATGTCTGCCATACTTACAGATAGATGAATTCCTTTGGATTCACAGAATGCATGCAACTTTGGTTGCTGCCATCCTGGGTGCAGTTCCACTTGGTTTACAGCAGGAGGCACTCTTGCTACATCCAACAGATCTTGAAGCTTCTTCGAAGAGAAATTGCTCACTCCTATGGCTCTAGCCTTGCCTGAGTCAAAGAGTGCCTCCATTGCTCTCCATGTGCTTGGTATGTCTGGTTGTTCTAAATACTCTTTCTTGAATCCATTAGATCCCTTTTTCATGCGGACTGGCCAGTGGATCTACAACACAAAATTCAACTTAGTTTGTTTGAAGGAAGAGGGTAATGGATGAAATGAAACCCTGATAACAATGAACTTCATATAATTGAGAAACCATAACTTGAGTTTAGAGTGCTTAGATTACCACCTAAATGCCAACATAAAATCATTCACATATCAATAAAGATGAAGTATACCAAATAGAGGTCAAGGTAATCAAGTTGCAAATCCTGCAATGTTTTATCCAATGCCTTTGGCACATCCTCTGGAGCATGATCCGTACACCTGACGATAGAGCCAAGAAAGCAAAGGATCTTTATTCACCAACCAAACAAATGCATTTCTTTTTTCAACATTCAAAAAGAGAAAAGAAATTTTAAACAAAACAAACCAGAGTTTGGAAGTGATCCATAAATCCTCACGCTTTACCACACCATCATCAAAAAGCTTCTTAAGGGCAGAACCAATCTATGAAGGCAAAAATTAAAAAAGTCAAAATAAAAATTTAGTTGCAAATATGACAGTTTTTCGCTATTCTCTGAAACAAGATTGAAATACAAGCCACTCTAACAAAATATGAGGTAAGACAGCATCAACTGAAACACCTCACAACAGCAAAGGCAAGATTCAAATAAATAAATAAAGAAGAACCCTAAACCCATATCATAAAAAGGTTGTTAACTGGAATTATTTTACCTCTGATTGATTTTTATAGGCTTCAGCACAATCAATATGCCTGTATCCAACCTGAACAACAACATTAAGCCATCACCAAAGTTAGTTATCTCTTCAATCCCGGAAAATTCAAAACTACAGAAATGTGAAATGTTAGCCCAAACATACAGTAAGAAAATATTAAATAAAAAACCACTGAAGAAATTTTCCTTAGGTATTTTATTAAGAAAAAGACCCCCAATTAAAAAATTAAAAAAAAAACACTAAACAGAAAGATTGAATAGTACCTGAATCGCAGTGGTGACAGCTTTGGCTACAACACCAGGGTCAGCTTGCCAAGTACCCAACCCAAGGGAAGGGATCGTGGCCCCAGTGTTCAACTCAAAGAATTTAATTACCTTAGCCATTTTTTTCTCAATTAAAGTAACAAGAAATTAATTAGAAATCTACGAAGCACTAGAAATGATATGAACTTTCGTTGTTTAGTTAAAATTTTGATGCAATTTGTTTATTTATAGGCAAAAACTGAAAACTAATCAGTGGACGGTGGGGACAAACGAGGGTAGGTCCTCTTCTCATGAAGACTCCCGAAAGTGAAAACGTGATATGTGCGCACACGTCATCATAACTAAAGGTTAATGTATGACACTTTTGACGGGTTTATTCATAATTTTGTTATATATTAGGTTGAAAAAATCATTTTACCCTTAGTGGAAAAAAGAAAGATAAAAAGAATATATGCTATCATAGGAAAAGAAGTGAATATAAAATATAATATTATTATTTAATGAATTAATAAATATAAAACATTACAATCAAAACAATTAAGTAAACGTCTTCTATTTATCCTACATAAAAAAAAAACGTTTTCTATTTATCATAAAGGTTTTTTTTAATATTTTTAAGAAGTTAAACATACCATCTTAATTTAATATTTTTTATATGAATATTTTAAAACTTTTAAAATATTTATAAATTATTACAATTATTAAATAATATGATATTAAATATTTTTAAGAATAATAAATACATTTTTGTGTTTAATATTTTATAAAAGAAAAATTATTATTATTATTATTATTATTATTATTATATAAGAGAATATGGAAAAATTTAAAAACTATTAACATGATATATTAGGTAAATATAATAATATTATTTCGTTGTATGTGACTTCAAAATAAAAAAGCTTCTATTTTTAATATTTTACTAGATTTTATTAATAAGATTTTTAATTATTTTATTTCAAGAAATATTTAATATATTTTTATTACATATTTTTCTAAAAGTAAAATTTATTGAATTCTCACAGTTGAGAGGCATACAATGCCTTTTCTAAATGTATAAATTTAATTTTATATTTAAAAATTTAAAAAAACTTATTCGCTTATTATTTTTAAAAATATTTATATATTATTATTAAATGATCCTTTAATTTAATATTTAAAAATTATTATTCACTACTTTTTTTCATATCTCAAATCAAATCTAAGAATATAAATTCTATCTTCACCCTTACCTGCAATTTTGAATATGATATTGTTCATTGTTCATTTTCATAATCCTTTCATTTATTTTGTGTGATGAACCCTAAATCATGTAATGCAAAATTGTTACTCTGCTAAACAAATTTTTCTCTTTTATTTGTGAATCTCACTTATCAAAGTTGTCTTTAAATTACTTAAGAAGTTATATAGTATTTGTGATTTAAGAGTGTGTTTAGAGATTTGTGTGATTGAATTTCATTCTTGAAGGTGTGTTTATAACTTGTGCCCCAATTATTCTATAAAGCCACATCTATGCATTTTGTATTGTATTTTGATTCTGTGAATAATGTTAACAACTAACTTCAAGTATGGTTATATGGGCTCATTTAAATGTGATTTTTGAAGATTGAATAAAACAATGCTTACATATAAACAATATGTTTTATTGCGTGTTTAGTTTAACTAATTTTGGAGAAATAATTGCTTGCTTTTGTTACTTTTTTTATCAGAGCTTTTGAAAATCAGCAACTACATTTCCTAAAAAAATAATATCAACCAAACATACCCTTACTACTATTCTCATAAGCTAGAATAAAAACAATGAAAAATAGTTTGTTTTATAAAAGTGCTTGGTCAAATGCTTATCGAAGCACACCCTATATTGAAATACTTTTCATATTTATCCATTTTTAATCAAGTGTTTTTTGTCATTCATGCAGGTGGTTTTCAAGGCACATAATTATGTTGAGCCTTGTGTTGGTATACTTTTAATTGATAATCAATCTTTTGATGGTTAGCATGTCTACACAGTTCATATAGGGACTACAAATAAATCCGAGTCAATTTTTAATTTACTAAACTCTCATTTTGGTTCCTGAGAGAGTTTGCATCAAGCATTTTAACTCCCGAATAATTAAAAATGTCACGTTAGTCCTTCACTTTTATCTTTATCGAGCATTTAAGTCCATAGACCTAGATGTTGTTAATAGATAATAACAGAATGCTGACATGTCACATTAAGTGACACGTGTAATTGATTACATGGCAAAAACAACATCGTATATAAAATAGTATATGTTTCCGTTTCATTTTAGTCTTTGAGATTATAACTCTTCAGGCATTTTAGTCCCTGAGATTGTCATCATGACACGTGTGATTGATTACATGGCAAAAATGACGTTGTATATACAATAGTATATGCTTTTGTTTTATTTTAGTCCTTGAGATTATAACTTGTTAGACATTTTAGTCTTTGAGATTATTATCGACGGACATTTTAGTCCCTGAGATCACGGATTGTTGATTAATTTCCATGCAGATGTTGCTTCCATATGTGTTCTAATTCAAGCCATTGCATTGATATGCATTTTTTTCATCTTCCTTAAGCTTTGACGTTGACAGTACTGCCCATCATTTGGCTCCTAAACCAGTGTAGTGACATTGATAATAGTCACAAGAATGTAGACAACGCATGGATTGATGTAAAAGGTGAGGTGTAAGAGAAAAAAGAAGGGTTTTGGGAGTGCTAATGGAACCATGTGAGGCTTTGAAGAAAGTATCGGACAATTGAGAGAGTGGCTAAGAATAAGAAAGAGAAAGGGAGAAGGAGGTTAAGAATGGTTATGATGAGAAGGTATAAAACCTCTTTAGTTGTGAACAATGATATCCATATCGCACTAGTATCAAAAGTTACTAGATTCCTCATACAAACATGCAATTTAGGGAGCAACCTAGGTCATCTCTCACAAGGATGCAAATGCACATTGTTTTAATATCAATTATGCAGAAAAGGTTGTATGTTTGGAGAGTTTTGTGACTAAACGCAGAGAATTAAACGCAAAGAATTAAATTGCAGAGAATGAAATGTAAATTGCAATGCAAGTAATCAATCAAACGAAAATTGCAAATGGAAATCGAGATCCAGAACACAAACACAAACGTAAAGTGATTAAACCGAATTTGCTTAAATCTCTTTTGCACAACAAATCAATTAATTAATTGCTTATTATACGATCAAAAAAGAGAGGCACAATTCAATCAAATTATACTTCCTATGCAATCGCAAAACGCAAGATCAGAAAACAAACTTGGAGCAATCATAAACGTCTTGAACAAGTGCTATCCAGACTTTGGCAACGTAATTAAGGAAGAAACGTGGAAGAAAACATCTTGAGATTGCAGAATCTTAAACGCCTTTCAATTGTAAATGCAGAGGATGATGAACTCGAATTGTAAAAGTGCAAGAGAAGAAGAATGGGTAAAAAAACGAGAGGTTTATTGGAAGCGGGAAAGTTACAAAATCTGAAAAAACAAAAAATATGAATTAAAGGTGCTTCCAAATCAGCCCCTAACCTTTATAAATACTAGTCCTAAAAGAATATGGGCCAGGGCTAGGCCGAAAATAAATACAACCAAAACCGCAAAAATGCAAGCAATACAAAATCAAAACAAAAGTCAAACTAAAAGTTTAAACTTCTAAAATTCCTAGAAAATAGTTTTGAACTCCAAACAGCATGATCCATATGTCCAAATTGAAGCCCCGGAAGTAAGGAATCCAATGCAAAAAGAATCAGCCAAAAAGGATATCTACATAAAAAATTATGGCCAAATTAGTGAACAAAGGTCAAAATAGCAAAACATGAGTACTTACAAGAAATTCCTAATTAATGTGGAAAATGCAAAAACACACTAAATGGAAGAAATAAAGGAATGAAAGGATATGTAAAGGATGCAATAAGACTATAAATGTGGTAAGAAAATATGAGTCATCAAACAACCCATAATCTCAGGGACTAAAATGCTTGTCGATGATAATCTCAGGGACTAAAATGCCTGTCAGTGACAATATCAGGGACTAAAATGTTCAACGAGTTATAATCTCAAGAACTAAAATGAATTGAAAACATATACTATATTACATACGATATTGTTTTTGCAACATAATCAATTATACGTGTCATTTAACGTGACACGTCAGCATCACTTTGCCACGTAATCAATGACATGTTTCACTTAACGTGACATGTCAATATTTTGTTACTGTCTATTAATAACGTTTGGGTCTAGGGACTTAAATGCCTAATGGAGATAGAAGTCAGGACTAATGTGATAGTTCTAATTTTTCAAGAACTAAAATGTTTGACACAAACTCTCTCAAAGACTAAAATAGGGGTTTACTCATTTATAATTATGATACTCTTTCAAATGAAAATGATTGTAACAAAAATAATTTAGATATTTATTAAATGTTGGAAGAGGGTACAAAGTGTTTTAATTCCTAAAAAAACGTGGGAAAAACTGTTGGAATGGTAAATTATTATTATAAGTATGTTTTTAGCTTTTTTATATGAAGAACAATGATCTAGTGATTTATATGTTAAAACTTACAAAAAAAAGTTAGATAAGCATATATTAGTTTGATTCTAGAGTCTTTGTACAAAGATGTGTAAAACCATATTCTTTTAATATATTTCATTAAGTATGCAAAGTGGTATTTTTTAAACACATTTAGTACCACAAATTAAGTTTTAGGAAGCAATTTCATAATAGGTTGCATAAACTAGTTTGAAATATAATGAAAGAAGAGCTCAAAACATGCCTCTTCGGTCGTCATAGGCAATATGTTTTTATTTTGTTTCAACTTAAGCCTAGAAAAAGTCTTATGTTGCAGGAAAGTTTTTCTTGAACTTTATACATGGCTAAGTTTAACATTGAATTTTTTATTCAAGTTGGCTTATTCTGTCACGACCCTTTTTTATAAGGAACTGAGAAACATTATTTTTATACCACTTACTGATTCAAGATAGATAAATAATGGAGAATATAAGTATAAAATTAACTTTTCATTCAAAATAAACATACAACAATATCCAACAGAACAACATAATATTACATTTAGTTCATAATATTCAAAATACACAAAAATTATACTACATAATTTCCTCTATATGAGGTCTCAAAATATAAGGAGGAGGACTTTATTGCAAAATTACTTGATTCTAGCCTTCTAACACTTCTCCACTGGCCCCTCAGCCTGTGAAGTAAATGCAACACCTGTTCACATACCACTGTACGATCATCATAATACACACGCATAGTACATATGCACACAATAGCATAGACAGAAATGCAAAAGTGAGCTTACAAAAGAGAATATATATATATATATATATATATATATGTATAGAGAGAGAGAAAAAGTAAAATATTACTCACAGCAGCAGCCCAATACATTCCCAGCCCATCTAATGCACAACATGAAAATAATTCTAACTGGTTTCACATCCTAAGTAATCTAGAAGGAACCAAGCTAGTCTGGGAGCGACCCATTCCAGTATCTAGATCCAGACAACATAGCACAACACAGCTTAGCATGCTCTATCGTTACACGTCTACTTACCTAAACATGTAACTCAGCTCTATAATGAAGTTAGACATATATCTCAACATGATGTAATATAGACAAAATCATATTCTCAACAGCTCAGTGATGATGATTTTTTTTTTCTTTGAGGTGTTTAAAAGATTTGTCACAAATCCTCATCAAAATTTAAACAACTTAATATAGTACTAAGGTTACCCTAGATTGTCTCCCGTGAACATTGACTATTAATCTTCATCAAACATGTTGAAGGCATTAGTTGAACAAACAATTAAAATGGGGGGTTTTGTGGTTTCAAATCAAAATAAAGAGCAACGAGCAAATAACTTTAATTAATTCAAACAATGGAAAACAACAATCCTTAGTTCATCCACAAAGATTCTATCCTCATTCCACTCAAGATTTAACATTCATCCTCTCTTCCATGAATTAGGTTAATTTAACAAGCGAAAATCAACCTTATTGTCCTAACGAAATTACGCAATTTGCTAGGCTCTAATCTCTCATCCCAAAGTTACGCAACTTTAGAATTAAACCTAGGATTAAGCAATCCCTAGTTTAGAATCTCCTTAAAATGAATTAGGGTTAATTAAGCAATATCCCCCTCATTCACCATTAATTCAATTCAAGAGACAAGGAAGAAGTAATTCATGAGAAGAAAGAAATTATATTATCATTAAAATTAAGGAACTCAAGAATCTGTGTGAACTAAGGATTACACAAAATTTAGCCCTCCATGGAAATGGGGGTCAAAAACGCAGTTGGAAAATGCAGAAAATTTATTAACATTAATGTAAAAGAAAGAGAAATGAGAAACCAAACCCTAGGTTGGACCCTTGGCTGTCACCCAAGGTTGCCCTAAGCTCTGGAAAATCGTCCTAATTTAGTAAGGAAGAGAAAAGATATAAAAAGTGTAAGAACTCCCTACCCTAATTTGGCAAAAATCTATTTATACTAAAGCTGACGCCCTCCAAAGTAGTTACTTTCATTCTTTCATAGTAAACACGCGCAACATCAGTTGGATTTTGCCTCGCTGGAGTGATTACTATGAGCTTTCATAGTAACCACGCGCAGCACTGGGACATTTTGGACTCTCTAGAGTGATTACTATGAACTTTGATAGTAACTACGCACAGCACCTTCAATTCTGCATGCTCTGGCGTGATTACTATAAACTTTCATAGTAATCACGCGCAAGTTTAGTGGATTATGGGCTGCTATAGTTGTCACTTTAAGCTTTGAAAGTGATCACTTTGGTCCCTTTGCTGGAAGTAGCTTGTTGTAGTTGTCACTATCAATCTTGAAGTAGTTACTTTCACCTCAAATTCCTCAAAATCCAATAATTCTTCAAAATAAGCTTGGGAATTCCTGCCACAATATTCAAATGATCAAAACATGTAAAATAAACTATCTAAATCAATGTAAAATGACCAAAAACTAAGAAACCTATATTATTTAGCCTAATTGGAATATTCATCTTATTTACACTATCTAAGTCTATTCTTTTCTATAAAAAGTAATAAATGATGTATAAAAATTTAGTAAAATGTGGATTCATCACTCAGCTAAAATAATTCATGATATTTCAGCCAAATCTCAGCATCTTAAATCAATTAACAACAGTTACAACATAGAAAATGTAACACCTTAATTTAATTTTCAAATAAATAAATTTCACGAAAATGGGAATAATAAAAATTCTTCATTCAAACTGTTCCCAATATATAGTTTCAATAAAGTATTTCAAAATAAGGATGAATTACAAATTTTTAATCGAATCATTGCTACAGGACTAATTTTAAATACATCATAGTTTCGAAAATAATTTTTCTAAGTCCTATAGCAGTTTCATCCATCCCTTTCACTGAGCCTGATGCTGATCATCTTGGTCACCTGAAAAATATATGTAAGGGTAAGTTCTCTACACTATCACATATACAAACATAGATCTCACCCAAATTCAAACATGAATTGAATCATACATCAAACAAGTGCTTAGCTCACGCTTTCAAATTTCACATACAGGTGCGCTTACTACACCCTCAAACATTTCATACACTCATATGCGCTCACTGCACGTTAGCCACGCTTAATGTGGCACTGTGACCACAAATTCCTGATGCCCTCAACCTTAGGGACTTACTCAATTTCCCACCATGGATGGTCGCAAAATAACTCTCGCTTCACAGATACAAGTACAACGTGTGCGGTATTAATCCCCCAAGCAAAGGTGTTAATCAAAGGCCGAGTCAGGAGGAAAGTGTATGGCCCGTGGTGTGCCCACACTCACTGTTGGTGTCATCACCACCCTTTCTTTCCAAGGTATTTCTGTCGTTCCTATCTTCCACACCCCCAGTGTATCGTTGAACCATTCGTAGTTTTCCAACATATTCAAACACAATCAACATGCCATTCTCACATATTCACCCACATTCTCAATTATTTTATCGTGTTCATTTTCAATCAATGGCATATTCACACATATCAACCACATTATACTCAAACACAACATTTTCCATCACAATATTATACCAATTAATTCATTTCATCGTACACATTATTCAACATCCATCACACTATATTCTACATAACCTTTCCACCACAATCCCACTACAACCAATCATTTTCATTAAAACACACATGTTCCAATGTTCCAATCATTCACATTCACAAACATAACCACATAAATGAATTCTAGGCATAATGAGATAGGGTAGAGTCCCTCCTTACCTCGGATTGAAGACCTAACACAATCTAATGATAGAAAACGTTCCCCACGCGGTGTTTTGTCCTAAATGCATGGAAAATCTCCATAAGAAACCAAGAAAATAAAGAAAGGGACGAAAGACCAAAACCCTAGTTCATAAAACTTACCTCTAAACATCCCAAACATAATCTCAACCTTCAATCTTGCTTACAAACGGCTTTGGAGGCAATTTAATTAATGAAATAGGGATAGCAATCAAGGGAATCAAAGGAGTGATGAAGAGAAAAGAGTGGGAATGCATGTCCTGAATCCTAAACCCCTCAAATACCCTTCTGGTTGCGATATTCTCGCTACAGCGAGACATCACATCTCTCGCTGCAGCTATACCCCTTCTCGCTGCAGCAAAAATATCAGAGAAAATTACACTCTAGTTTCTACAAAATCTCGCTATAGCGAGACTGCACCCATAATTGCACCCTCCTCTGTCGCCCTCTCGCTATAGCAAGAATGCAACAATTTCATGCTCTACGCCTAGGGCCTTCTTGCTACAGCGAGAATCCTCTCGCTATAGCGAGAATGCCCCTGCATCACAAGTTTCTAACCTATTTCACAATCAATTCCAAACATACCCAGCCATCAATCCACCATCAATATTCACAATTATGCTTATATATCCATCTACGCATATTCATATTCATATACACATGCATTCACATCATCATACTCATCAAATAGCAACCCACATACTTATATTAATAATAAAAACAATATTACAAAATTCGGGGTGTTACAAAAAATAACTTTTATCCAAGAGATTTAAAGTAAGCTCCCCTTACCTTAGAACAACAATTCACACTAGATCTACCGAATATTACTTATTTTATGGCAAGATCCACCGAAGATTTAGCTCTACAATGAAATTTCTCGTAAGATATCATCAACTATCTATAAGAAAGAGAAGAAAAAGAGAAACGAATGGTAAATCTAACCTCAGATAGAAATTTACTTCAAATCTTTCAAAACAGACGTGAATCTCGATCTAGTGAGAAATCTAAGTTTAAGAGGATTTAGTATGAGAGAAAATGGTGATATATGGCCTTGGGTCTCTTTAGAACCTTTGAGAAATGTAAAGAAATGAAAATTTCGTGTACGGCCCCCTATTTATTCGCAAAATTTTGAAAAAAAAATTTGGTTTTGTTCACGCTGATTTTAATGTTCACTTTTTAAAAAAATAAAATAAAATATCAGACTCCATCAAAATCTATTCCAATACCAAATAATTTTTCAATTAACATTTAACAAGTACAAAACATTATAGATTAATCATTAATAAATTACAAGCCTGACAATTCTCCCTTGAAAATAAATTTTCGTTCTTGAAAATTTCATTCCTTAGAGAAAAGATGAGGATACAACTCTCTCATTTTCTCCTCTAATTCCCAAGTAACATCACAAGATGAATATACTTGTCTTTAAGCTCTTTAACCCTAGTGTCCTCAATATGAGCAGCTAGAACTTCAATGGTTAAATCATCTCGTATCTCCACAACATCTGACTCGATTACATGAGACGGATTAGGAATATACTTCCTCTGCTGTGATACATGAAAAAGTTATGTAACCTTGTTAATTGAGGTGGTAAAGCTAGCTCATAAGCTACTAGTTCTCTGTGATGCAATATCTAATACGACCTAATGAATTTAGGAGTCTACTTCTTTGCCTTCAATGCTCGCCCTGCACCTGTAGTAAATGACACTCTCAAGAATACATGATCTCCAACTTCAAACTCCAAGGGCCTTCTGCGTCGGTCAATATAAGACTTATGATGATCTGAGTAGCTTTCAGCTTTTCTTTGATAAATTCATCTTTCTCCTTAATTTCCTGCAACATTTTTGGCTTAACCATCAAATGTACTCTATCTTGGAACCAACAGATAGGGGTTCTACACTTTCTGTTATACAGAGCCTCAAATGGTGTCATGTCTACACTCAAATGGTAGTTATTATTATAAGTGAATTCTACCAAAGGAAGCATATCCTCCCAATTACCCCTTTGCTCCACAATACAAGTCCGCAACAAGTTTTCAAAGGTCTGAATAGTATGCTCATATTGACCATCTGTCTGTGGATGATATATAGAACTCAACCTCAACTGCATGCCCATAGCTTCTTGGAAACTCTACCAAAACTAAGAAGTGAATCGAGGATCTCTATCAGAGATAATGCTAGAAGGTACTCAATGCAACCTAAAAATCTCTCTGATATACAATTCTGCTAATTTTTCCAAGCTATAGGTCATGTTGATCGGCAAGAAATGCACACTCTTGGTTAGCCTATCAACTATGACCTACACATCATTATATTTCTTAACTGTTCTAGGTAGATGGGATAAAAAAATCCATAGTCACATGGTCTCGCTTCCACTTTGAAATTTCTATCGTCTGCAACTCTCCTGGAGCACTCTAGTGCTCCACCTTTGCCTTCTGACAAGTCAAACAAGCTTTAACAAACTCAACTATCTCTCATTTCATGCTTGGCCATCAAAACATCTGCTTAAAATCTTGATGAATCTTGGTAACACCAGGATGAATGTTGAGACTACCCTTATGTCCTTCTTCTAGAAATGCTTCCTTTAATTCAGCATATCTAGGGACACAGACTTGACCTTAGCATTTAAGAATACCATCATCACCTCTAGAAATGTTTCAAGTGTGGTGGGCCTCATATTAAAAAGAATTATCCTCAACTTCCACCAACATGTGACATTTGTGGGAAAATGGGACACTCTGCTAGTGTCTGTTGGTCTGCTCCACAAAAGAGCGGAAGCATGAGTGTGGAACAAAGACCTGAATCTAGAGCAAGCACTGGAACAAAGCCAAATGTGAAAGGCAAAGTTTTTGCTATGAGTGGAGCTGAGGCCTCAAAATCAGAGGAGCTTATTAGAGGTAAATGTATCATAAAAGACCGACTTGTAGATGTGTTGTTTGATTCTGGTGCTACTCATTCCTTTATTTCTGTTGATTGTATGAGATGTCTAGAATTACCTGTATCTGAATTGTTTTGTGATGTTATTGTATCTACTCCTACGGGTAAGCCCGTAGCAACTTCTTCTGTGTGTTTAGGTTGTCCTGTGATGGTACATGGTAGGAGTTTTAGTATAGATTTGATTTGTTTACCTCTTTCCCAACTTGATGTAATTTTGGGAATGGATTGGTTGTCATCCAACCATGTTCTATTGTACTGTAAAGAGAAAGTTTTGATTTTTGGCACTAAAGTATTAGAAAGTGCTAAACTCTTAGGTCCATATCCATTGGAAAATGTAATGAGTGCTAAGGCTTTCATGGTTCTATTTTCAATTGAGACTGAAAAGGAAATGAAGCCTGAGTATATCCCAGTGGTTAGAGATTTTTTAGAAGTTTTCCTTGATAATGTTACTGAATTGCCACCGGAAAGAGAGATTGAGTTTACTATTGATCTCATTCCGGAAGCAAATCCTATTTCTGTTGCACCATATAGGATGTCACCAGTGGAGTTGGCTGAGGTAAAGAAACAGGTAGAAGAATTATTGCAGAAAAGGTTTATAAGGCCAAGTGTGTCACCTTGGGGAGCACCTATTCTTTTGGTGAAAAAGAAAGATGGGAGCATGAGGATGTGTATTGATTATAGGCAGTTGAATAAGGTAACAATAAAGAACAAGTATCCTATTGCTCGAATTGATGACTTGATGGATTAGTTACGAGGAGCTTCCGTATTTTCAAAGATTGATTTGCGATCTGGTTATCATCAGATCAGAGTTAAGAGTGAGGATATCCCCAAGACAACATTTAGAACCCGCTATGGCCACTATGAGTATCTAGTTATGCCATTTGGTGTGACTAATGCTCCTGCAGTATTCATGGACTATATGAATAGAGTTTTTTCATGAGTTTTTGGATAAATTTGTTGTAGTATTTATAGATGATATTCTGATTTATTCCAAGACTCATGAAGAACATGCAGAACACTTGAGAATTGTTTTGCAGATACTAAGAGAAAAACAGTTGTATGCAAAATTCTCTAAGTGTGAATTTTGGTTACCACAAATCCAATTTTTGGGACATGTGGTATCGAAAGATGGCATTATGGTGGATCCAGTAAAGGTGGAGGCAGTGGCTCAATGGCCAAGGCCTACTAATCCCACAGAAATTCATAGTTTTCTGGGACTAGCTGGCTATTATAGGAAATTCATTGAAGGATTTTCTAAAATAGCTTTTCCTTTGACAAAGTTAACAAGAAAAGGAAAGGAATTTGTGTGGAATGAAGAGTGTGAAGCTAGTTTCCAAAAGTTAAAAGAAAAGTTAACATCTGCCCCTGTCTTAGTTTTGCCTAATCCATAAAAGAAGTTTGATGTGTATTGTGATGCATCTGGGCAAGGGCTTGGTTGTGTCTTGACGCAGGATGGAAGGGTAGTTGCTTATGCTTCGAGGCAGTTGCGTCCTTATGAAGTTAATTATCCTACTCATGACCTAGAATTAGCCGCGGTAGTTTTTGCCCTTAAGATATGGAGACATTATCTATTCGGGGCAAGATTTGAGGTGTTTAGTGATCATAAAAGTTTGAAGTACTTGTTTGATCAGAAAGAGTTGAATATGAGGTAGAGAAGGTGGATGGAATTTCTAAAGGATTATGATTTTAAATTATCTTATCATCCTGGGAAGGCAAATGTGGTTGCTGATACTTTAAGTAGGAAGTCCTTGCATATGGCAAGGATGATGGTGAAAGAATTTGAGTTGATTGAGAAGTTTCGAGATATGAATTTGGCAGTAGAGGTTCGACCTCAGAGTTTGTATCTTGGGACTTTGATAATTAACAATGATTTCTTGGTTAGGGTTCGTGATGCCCAACAAGAAGATATGTTCTTGCAGGAAATGATGAGGCAGAAGGGTGAAGGAAAGGATTTGGAGTTCCATTGTGATGCAAATGGACTGATTAAGTTCAAGAACTGTGTATGTATTCCTTCCAATAATGAGCTTAAGCAGATGATACTTGAGGAGGCTCATAAAAGCAGAATGAGTTTTCATCCTGGTGCGACAAAAATGTATCAAGACCTTCGTAAGAATTTTTTGTGGAATAGAATGAAGAAGGATGTGGCTGAGTATGTAGCAAAGTGTTTAATTTGTCAAAAGGCGAAGGTAGAACATCAACATTCACCTGGGATGTTGCAGCCATTAGAAATTCCTGAGTAGAAGTGGGATAGTATTTCTATGGATTTTGTGTCTGGTTTGCCAAGAACCAAGAGTAATCATGATGCAATTTAGGTGATAGTAGATAGATTGACTAACGTAGCTCATTTTCTTTCCATTAATATGAAGTACAAGTTGGAGAAGTTAGCAAATATGTATGTGAGAGAGATAGTCAGATTGCATGGAGTGCCAACTAGTGTTATGTCAGATAGAGATCCAAGGTTTACATCGAGATTTTGGGAGAGTCTGCAAAAAGCCTTGGGTACTAAGTTAAAACTTAGTTCATCTTATCATCCACAAACTGATGGTCAGACTGAAAGAACAATACAGTCCTTGGAGGATTTGTTGAGAGCTTGTGTGATGAAACAACAAGGAACTTGGGAGGAATGTCTACCTTTGGTGGAATTCACATATAATAACAGTTATCATGCAAGCATTGGAATGGCTCCATTTGAGGCTCTGTATGGAAGAAAGTGCAGAACCCCTTTATGTTGGTATGAAATTGGAGAGGCAATCCTATATGCGCCAGATATGGTTCAGAAGCAACATGAGCAAATCAAATTGATCAGAGAAAAGATGAAAGTAGCACAAGATAGGCAAAAAAGTTACTATCATAAAAGGAGAAAACCTTTGGAGTTTCAGGTAAGTGATTATGTGTTTTTGAAAGTTTCACCTATAACTGGAGTTGGAAGAGCTTTAAAATCCAAGAAGTTATCTCCTAAGTTTATTGGGCCATTTGAAGTGCTAAGAAAAATTGGTCATGTTGCTTATGAAATTGTTTTGCCTCCAAATCTCTCAAACTTGCATCCTGTATTTCATGTATCTCAGCTTAGGAAATATATTCCTGACCCTACTTATGTTATAGAACTTGATCTTGTTCAAGTGAGAGAGAATTTGTCCTATGATGCACAACCAGTGAAAATTGTTGATCGTTGTGTTAAGAAATTAAGGGGTAAGGATATTTCATTAGTTAAAGTAGTATGGAATACTAGTGATGAGGGAGATGCCACATGGGAAAATGAGAATAAGATGAGGGAATTATATCCTGATCTTTTTGTAACTTAGCAAATTTTAGGGGCGAAATTCCTTAAAGGAGGGGAGAATTGTAACATCTTATACTTTGATTCAAATAAAATGAGGTTTGTTAAAGTATAATTGGAATAGATTTGGATAGAATTTATATTAAAAAAAAGAGAGAGTAAACAGTAAAACTGCCTATGAACAGTAAAACTGCGTATGAATAGTGAAACTGCCTATATACAGTGATGATGACATCATCAATGACATCAGCATGACGTAATGGCTGAAGTCACATCCATGTACAGTACGTGTGCACAGAGTTTCCGGCGTGAACAGTGACCGCAAACAGTGTTTTCGGTGTGAACAGTAAGGCGATAAACAGTGTTTCTGGTGATGAACAGTAAATTCTGGCGGTGAACAGTAACTTTCAAAAATTTTCTATAAAAAGGGAGTTTTAGACAAAATTTTCATTTCTTCCCTTCTATTCAAGGTTCTCAAAGGTTCTAAGGCTATATCTCGCCATTTTCTCCCATACTAAACCTCCTAAACTTAGATTTTTCTTCAAATCTGTGATTCTATGTCCGATCTAAAGGATTTCAAGAAAAACTCCGTTCTAGAGTTCAAATCTTTGGTTAAATCTTTGTAAAAGCTCTGTTTTGAGGTAAAGGGGGCTCTACTTTATCATTTTATTATGTTTATTACTTGTATTCTTGTAGATCTTGTCATATATGTGATTATATGTGGAATAATCCTTGTTTTATGAGAAATAATCAGTGAAAAGTGAGAATAATTGGCTGTTTATGTGATTTTATGATGAATACATAGTGAAAATGTGATATTATGTTCAAAAAGGGCATGATAAGGTATACAACGAGATGATTTTATGATTTTGTGATATGAAATATACAACGAGATGGATGTTTCATGTTTGAATATATTGTGTTTCATGTAAAAATGATGTGTATTGTGAATATGCCATGGTTTGATGTATATGATGAAAAGTATGTGGAAATATGACGAAAAATATGTGTGAACATGAGAAATGGCATATATGAACATTTGAATATACTCGAAAGACTATGAGATGGCAAAAGGATATGATGTAAATAGTTACAGAGATACACTGGCGGAGTAGAAGATGGAGACGATATGGTATATCTTGGGGAAATGTAGGGTGGTGAGTGACATTCGGGATTGTGCACAGAATATTGTGTTCGAATGCACCACATAGCCGCACACTCGTTTCCCGACTTGACTCCTGACCATTACCTTTGCTAAGGGGCTTCTATTGCATACATTGTATCCGTATTGCATTGGGCCATCCGACGACTATTTACATAGATGTGTAAGACCTCGGGATAGAGGCATCGGATAACTGTGGCCACAGAGCGCGGTAAGCACGGATAAAAGTAAAAGAAATTGTGAATCTGTGGAATATAATATGCGTTGAGATGAGAATACGGTTTATATGACACTGTGATATGTAATGCCATGATGTTTTCTTTAATCGTGATAAGATGTGTTTTGTGATGAATATGTGTAATGTATGAGTGATAGGGTAGAGACTCACCCTTACACAATATTTTTCAGGAAACCAGGATGAATAGTACCAGGCTCACAGTGCATGGATGGATGAGAACTGCTATAAGACTTAGTTATTTTGAGTTATGTAATGAATATTTTCAGTTCTATGGCATTCTTTTGAAACAGTTGTAAAACTACTATTTCTCTTTGTTGCTGATGAAAACTTTAGAATCTTTGTTTTCCTAAAGTACTTATGAATTAATGAAATTTTACATTATGAACCTTATATCATTTCAATGTCTTTTCCTTATTAGAGAGTTTTTGAAGGAAAATTTACTTTACCATATTAATTTTTATAAAAATTTATCATATATTGAGGAAAGAAATATAAGGCGTTATAGCAAGAAAGTCACGAGTTTGAGAGATATTTAAGGAACTCTCACCCTAAAATCTTCATTTTCAACCAAATCACATATCCCTCTCCATCCTCTTCGTTCTCTCCCTCTCCTTTCTCAGAGAAAACCTCCAATAACTCTAGATCTTCTTCAGATTTGAGCTCAAACATCCGTTCTTCTTGGATCTAAGTAAGTTTCTCAGAGCTCAGATCTCTATTTCATTCTTTTTCTTCGATTCTCTTCTCATCTTAAGATCTCTACCTCGAAATACTTAAAAAATCTTATCTTTTGGAAGATCTCTTCGTGGATAATGTGGAATCTCTCCGTAGATCACTCAGAGAACTAGTTTGGAGGAATCGTTATCAGGTAATAGGAGTATTTTCTAGTTGTAGTTATATGTATATATAGATCTAGTGGTTCTATGAGAAACATGGGCATCTCACCTAGAAAAGATCGATAGATCTTGATAATATCATATGATAAATGGGTATTTTGACATAAAGAAAGATTTGGGTTTATTTGAACTGATAATATTTGATTTTTAAAAGAAAGATATGAGCTAGGACAGCTTTAAGAGGTTTCAAAACTAAGTTTCTAAGGTTGTATATGAATTAAGTACTAAGAGATATACAATGACGAACTTTAAGTTAGAAGACTACATATATTGGTATTTTGCAAATTGAGCTGAGTCTGAAGGTGTCTGACCTTAGGCAGATTATACTTATTGTATGATGTGAGCTTGTGTGGTAGTCTATGTGATATGATTGATGTATTGCATTGGTGATATGATGTGATATTGCCTGATAATTTGATATGTTGGACCGGTATGATGTAATAAGTATAGATGTGAAATGATGACTAAAATGTATGCCATATGAATAGAATGATTGAAATTGGAAGCGTATGGTATATGAATGAATGATGGAAATATGAATGAAATGTTGATTGGAAGTGAAAGCATGTCATATATAAATGAGAAATGAGAATATGATGCGTGGTTATAATGCATGAGTTCACGTAATTTGAAACAGAGTGATTATAATATAAATTATAGCACATTGAAGGATGTGTTATCATGTATATTGTAATCTATGAATTTTTATATAAATTGTGACTAATGAATCATGACATGCTGATTGATAGAAAGGAATGTGAAATGAGAAATGCTAAGAATGAGAAAGAGAATGAGTATAGATAGTACAGCGATACACTGGGGTATAGAATTAAGGAGAAGATTTGGAAAATCTTAGGGAAATGAGGATGGTGAATGTTAACAATGAAAAGGGTGCACAATAAATTATTGAAAATAAACATTCACAGGCCACACCCACATCCTCAAGGGATCCCAAGGGCAATTATTATGATGAAAAGTGATATAGATAAGATGTGCTAAAGAATATGTATGATATGATATATGTATTGTAGCAAATCAGTTTATGTTGTTATGAGACGTGTGTTGTAGTACATCGACAGGTGTTACTGGGACAGATGTATCGTGACACATGAATTGAAATGATATGATATATGTATAATAACGTACAGGTCAACATAGAAATGTATGTATAATGAGTGAAATGTTATATGTGCTTAATGAATGATTGTATGACTACATGTATTTGAATGAGAATGAATTAAAATAAAGTATTAGGCTACAACTCTAATTATTATTATTAGTTAAGATATACTAAAAGAGATTTAGTGGGCGAGAAATACTCACCCTTACTGATTATTTTTAGGTAATGAAAGAGAAGAAATTGAGACAAATGATCTGTTCTAGGGTCATACTCATCAAGAAGTTGTAGGAAGGAAATTGCTCAGATAAATTTAATTTAATGTAATAAAATCGCTTATGTATTTTATTTATTGACAGTGAAAATCTTCTAAGGAGAAATATTGTAAATTCATAAAGTTTATTAATTTGTATTTTGATATTGTACCATTTATTCCAAATATACAAGTTGTTATCAATTTTTCCCTAATCATATTTTAATAATATGTTATAAATGCAAATTATTTATATATTAAAAGAAGGATGTTACAGAATCCGGCCACAATTAGTCTTTTCAGGTGATAAGTCCACATGTAAGTTCAAGACTCAGAATTGTTCTACCAAAAGAGTTTCACTAACTCTTAAGGAGAATACCTGAACCACATTCGTGCTTAATGCATCAGCCACCACATTAACTTTTTTTGGATGGTATTAGAGCTGAAAATCATAATCCTTAAGGAATTCCAGCCAATGCCTCTACCTCATATTTAACTCTCGTTGATCAAACAAATACTTAAGACTCTTATGGTCACTATATACATCAAACTGAGCCCCATAAAGATAGTGCCACCACACCTTTAGAGCCAAAACTATAGCAGCTAACTCAAGGTCATGGGTTGGTTAACTTTGCTCATGAGTTCGTAACTGGAGAGATGCATAAGCTACCACCTTCTTATCTTGCATCAACACATACCCTAATCCTTGATGCGAAGCATCACAATACACCTTAAATGGTTAATGATGCGAGATTTTGCTACTCGTTATGCACAAAGATCATCGTTAATCCTCATCAAATATGCAAAGAAATGTATGCAATACTAGGGTGCTGTCCTAGGTTGTCTCCAAGGATTTTTTGGTTGAGAACATACATCGAACAAGTGTAAACATATATTTTAAAGCAAGTAAATTGGGGGGAGGTTTGTCAATTTCCAAATTTTAATCAAGAGCAAAATGTAAACTAGTAAAATTCAATCAATTAAGAAGAGTAATCCCTAGTCAATCAATGAGTTCTATCACTATTCTTCCAAATGATTCAATAATCCCCTATTTTTTTCCTTGAATTAAGTTAATCTAACAAGCAAAAATTAACTTTAGCATCCCAATTAAAATTAAGCATCTTAATGGGCTCCAATCTCTATCCCTAAGATTAAGCAATCTCAAAGATTAATCCAAATTAAGCAATTTTGGATTAGAATTTCGTTTGGGTAATTTAGGGTTCATTAAGCAATGTTTCCCTCATGCAAATTTCATTTCATTCAGAGATTGGGGTTAATAAATCTAGGGAAATAAAGAGTAATATTGCCATTAAACTCAAGAATTCAAAAACCATGTGAGTTGACTAGGAATTACAAGAGAATTTAGCCCTCCATATGGATGGGCTTTACAAATGAAAGAAGGAAATGCAGAAACGTAAGCAACATCAATGTAAAATCATGAGAATCAAAGGGAAATTGGAAATTAAAAACCTATAATGGACCCCTGGCTGTCACCCAAAGATCCTAAACTCTGCAAAAATGCTCCAAAAGTGGCAAAAGAATCTAAGGAAATATAAAAAGCTCTCTACCCTAATTTCTCAAATTCTATTTATAGTGCAGAAATTTTTGCCCAAAGTGACAACTATGGTGTTATAGTGATAACGCGCAGCGTTCCAAAGTGATTACGTACATTCCACAGTGATAACGTGCAAGGTCTGTGATTTTGGCCTCTCTGGAGTTATCACTTTGGCTTCATAGTGATAATGTGCAACGCCCTAAAGTGATTACTCTCGCTCCATAGTGTTTACGCGCAGGTCCTGTGTTTTTGCCCTCTCTGGAGTTGTCACTTTAGCATCAGAGTGATAACTTTGGCTGCTCCAGAGTGTCTACTATGGTTCCATAGTAGCTACGTGCAGGATCTTGTACTTTTTGGCCTTTCTAGAGTTGTCACTATGGGTTCATAGTGACCACTCTGGTCTACCTTTCTGGAACAAGCTTGCTGTAGTGTTCACTATGGACTCCAAAGTGATAACTTTCACCTCAAACTTTCTCAAATGCTAAAAATCCATGGAAAAAGTCTAGAAACTCCTGCATAATTATTCAAATGATCAAAATTACAAACTATATCTATGTAAATCAATGTAAAATAACCTAAAATTAAGAAATCTATTATAAATTGACCAAAATGATATTTTTATGTTATTTACAACCCTAAGTTTACTTTTTTCTATTAAGAAACATTAAAATAACAAGTAAAAATCCAATAAAATGTGGATTCATCACAACCCCAAACTTAAACTTTTGTTTGTCCTCAAGCAAATCAAAATTCAATAAAGTCAATTGTAAGAGGGTTGGATTTATCCAAAATTTTATTTCAAAATTTTCATTCCAAAATTAAACTCTAATTGACACTTCCAATGTTTCCACAATCATGGATTCATTCAACAAAGAAATCATGCCCAATTCAATTAATTCCAAGCAAAGTCCCACTAAACTGAGCCAAAAATCTAGCAAGGTTTCATGTAATCCACACAATGCAAAGAAATTATCTAACTCAAAATATGGTGTTTCACTCTTCACTCATCCATATTTTAGGCTAAGTGTTTTCCCTCAGTTCATGCAGTTTGCCTCACCCTACCATATGCTTGCCCGTGTTCTTAATCTCCTTTGCCTAGATACAAGAAACCACCTATCAAGAGGACTTTGTTAGTCAAAAATGTATTAAGTTAGGTCAAAATGTTGATCAAGGAGGTTCAAAAGTTCAAGAGGGTTTTTAAGAGGAGGGAATTCCTTTAAGTGAGTGAGTACAATAACTAAGAGTGGAATGCATAAAATGATGCAGCAAATGATATTCAAGCACTCTTTCACCATAGTTTTCATTTACTTTGCCTTATGTGGAGAATTCTTGTTCTATCAAAATGACTTGCTATATTTTTCTTTTTCTTTTTCTTTCATCATCATTTTTTTAGACTTTGACAATCATTCTCTTCTTCAAATTCAAGCAAATTTTTTTGTTGACATGTAATATTGACATGTAAAATCCTCACCACCCCAAACTTGAGAGCTTGCTTGTCCTCAAGCAACTACAATCATAATCAGCACCCCAAACTTAATTTATTACATTCACTCTTGATGCAACTCAAAAGAAACACCTCTATTAAGGGAAGGAAGATGTTTTTGCAGATTAAGTTTGGCAAAAGAAGGAATGTAAAACAAGGGAAGTTAGGTGTAAAGGTGTTGAAGGGTTGGTGGGTGCGTGCAAAGATGGCCTTAATCAGCTAGATGGAAGATTGCACAATGCATATTCAATTAAGAAGCAGGGCAAGTTCTAAAAGATGAATGCAAATACACATGTAAATTGCACACAGAAAGGAATTTAAAGGCTCAATTCTCTACCATGGTGAAAGGTGATAATTACTTAACAATATGTGATTGCAATTCACCTTACAAGAAAATATGCGCAGCATGGTAGGAACGAAAATATTCAAAAACAGAGGATGATCATGAGTTGAATAGGAAGTGCAATCAAAATATAACTATGGAATTACAAAACTGGACTATATTAAAAGAGAGATAAGGAAAATATTTTTGTATTTTCATTTAACACTATGCAAGAAAATTAGACTAAGAACAATGGAAACAGAGGTAAAGAGATCACCCCCCCTTTCATAGAAAGTAGAATCACAACTTAGGGGTCAAATTCATGCTCCTCTTGATGGAACTGAGGGCACTTTCTGCACAAATATACATAGAATTCAGTATAGGGAGCAAATATAAAGCCAAAAAATAGAATATATATATATATATATATATATATATATATATATATAAACGAAAATGTTGGAGATGTTCAGCTTAAAAGGAACAATAAGAAAATAAAGCAGTAAAGGTGGAAACTGAAATGTACGATATTTACAAGGAATTGATGGTTAGCAGTAAATACAGGGAAATAGTAGAAAGTAAGTGAAAAGTGAGTGCAGTGAAAAAGAAAAAGAAAACTAAGACTAGATAGCATCTTCATCAGAGCTGGAAAAAGAAGAGTCATCATCATCTTCGGCGGCTGCTGGGAGGTCATCATCTGAGGTATTGGAGCTGCTGTCATCGGCTTCAGCTCTGGTAGGGGCAGGTGGAGGAAAGGGTGGAAGGTCACTCTGGACTGCTGCTCGCAGGTAAGGGGCACTGAAAGTAGGAGCTTCATAAAGTTGTGTGGTAGTCATCCCCAGCTTTTCCCTATATTCAGCAGCATAGGGTCCATCAGAGTCATGAGGGCCTTCTGCCCAGCATGAATGGAATCCTGCCTCAGAGCAAGCTGCTTCATCTGCTCCCTCATCCTCATTGGAGTATCCCTCCTGTAATCAGCTGGTAGAGATAGTCCTGGGTCAGCATTCTTTCTGGGTTTGAAGAAGTCCTTCACCACTGCAGTAGTAATAGGAGGGGCTGTTCTAATATTCTGTAGGTAGTCCCCAAAATCTACCCCAGCGTCTTGGCACAGCATGGTGATGATGGATGGGAAACCCATGGAATCTCTGTTTCTGCTCAAGATGTCCATAATGGCACTGCTGATTACCTCACCCACATGGATGGGCATTCCTGTCAGAATGGCATAAATAAGCTCTGCTCGCTTCACTGCTAAGGTAGAGAGTGAAGGACCGGCATGAAAGAACTAAGGATGAAGACACTCCAGATTTTTGCTGCAGGGATGAGGTGCTTGGTGGTCAAGTTCTTGGGTTGCATCTTGCAGTCAAACTCCCAATTCTCACCTTCTTTGCAAATAGTTTCAAGGATAAGCTTGTAGTCCTTATCCTCTTGGAAGCTGAAGGTTGTAAAGTCCAGTTGGCCAGCTGACTTATGCACAGCTGGAATATTCAGAACTCTTTGGATGTTGGAGGGGGTGAAGTTGATTAGTTTTCCCCTCACCATGCTGTGTTTGGGAGGGAGAGTGTCGCTTTTAATCCTCATTGCGTTGGCGAAGAACTCTTCGGTGATTTCCTTCCACCCATTTCCAGCACAGGTTGTAAAAAGGTCCCATCCTCTTCTCTGAATCTCCTCCTCAAATTGGGGATAAGTGCCTTCTTGAATCTCAAAGTTACGGTCCTGCACCAGCTTCCTTCTCAGGATATTTGTTTTAAAATATTCTTCATGTTTCAAGGACCTAAATCTCGGGTCATAGTTAGGAGGGGGTGCAGAGGAAGAGGCACCAGCTGTTTTGGCCCTCTTGGACCTTGGAGTGCTCTTCCTTGGTGTGTTGACCATTTTTGCTGTAGAGAAAAAGGAAATCTGTGTGAGATATTCTGCAGCAACGATGTATATCAAACAAAATAATATTTAACTAACTGAGACAGCAAACCAAAACATCAGGAATAGGATACAATGCAAGGTGATCACATTATGGTTCAGGCAAAACAACATTAAGACAACCAAATTGGACATAGGCAATGATGCAGCAAATTGAAATTAAGTGCACATGAAGCAAACAAGTGCTAACAGACCATTCTGTATGGCAGCAAAATGTCAAGAACTATGCAGACAAATACAAATAACAAAATATGCATGGGGGTAATCTAATTAGCCACTTTCCATTAAAGTAATCTGCACAACAAAATGAAAGTGATTAATTTGGAGCAGCAAAGATCAGCAGAAGTGTGTTCAGAGTGTATCAAAGGTGAAGTAAGTTCAATAGGGTGCAGTCAGGGCCAGACATGCATTAACATAATAGCACAACAATGCAGAGAATGAGAGTATGTAGCAGATATGCATACGCTAAGTATGTCAAAGTAATGCAGAGTGAATGAAGGGCATTTAATGCTTGTACACTAATGGCTGCAGTGAACTAGTGAATATCATGTAGGCAGAAAATTAAATTAATCCTTATTGTATTAAACATGCAAGATAGTCACTACTAAAAATGGAAGTAGGCACCCTATGATGCAACAATAGTACAGAACACATATAACCAAAGTAACAACTCTCAAGCCCTTTTGATCAAACAAGTGTCGTTCAGAATTGTCAACACAATTGTTATGCATACAAGGTTCAAGCACAGGTAGGACAATCTTTAAATTCTAGAATGCAAAAATGAAATAGAAATACGTGGGTGTGCAAGAGTGAAAATGGCATTCTGAATTTACCACTATGCAGTAAGGCACAGTGAGAATTATAACAGAAGAATTGAAAATTTGGGGATGCCAGTATGCATGGTGTGACAGTTGTTAAAGCTTGGCAAATGGGGGTATAGAACAATTGCAACAGAGTGTTATTCAAAGCAATGTATACACAGGGGAATGAATCATTAAGCAAGCACAAAAATTTAATTCCTTTCCACAAATAATTCAGATTGCAAATAACAGAGTGTTCAAAATAATTTCAGTGCAAAAGCTCAAAACAGAATTCCCAATTTACAGTAATTATCCATGATAGGACTTCAGACCTTGTGCATGTGAGCATAGCTAAAATCAGTGGATTACAGGCCTAGAGTGGTTGCCACTACATCAAAATTCATAGTTATCTATAATTTCGAACAAGAGTGACTACCCTAGGAGTGATAATGGTGGAACACCGCATATTTCCCAATTGAAAGTACCCCAACCCCTTCAAACACATAATCATGATCAAATTGAAAGTATTTGCATGAAAACTGTAACACCCTATTTACTAATTTGCCACTTACACCCGAACCAATTCATAGTAGAGAAAATAATTGGACACATAATGACAACGACTCGAATGTTGATAATCATGAACATTAAGATCCTGAAAGAATGTAATTTTGTATGTGCAACCAAACACTCAGTAGCATGTTCCCATTCAAGTTTGGAATTATTGCAAAATCAAGTTGTGAAGTCTTATATAATCCAATCAATACCAGTTTCAAGCACCCATCCAAATTGAAATCTTCAAATCTTTTTCCTCCCAAAAGTGAAATTACTGCACATAGCTCACTAAATAATTTCTTATCCTTGCCACAACCAATATCATTGAATTATACAACACAGAATATAATTAATCCAAAAGAAGCACAAATGGGAGAGCTTTATGCAATAAAGGAATGCTGGAGTATATGCTTGACGTATATATATATATATATATATATGAAATGCAAGGGGTCAACATATTCACCAAAGTAAATACATCTCAAAATAAAACCCATAATAACAAGTTTTTCAAAACAATAAACCCCTAAAAGAGAATCCTACGAGCAGTGACATATCCTTAGCTACATAAAATCATAAGCCTCTAAGGGAAGAGAATCTTCGCTAGGGTCTGACTCAATCCCATCGGAATCAAATGGGTCTTCGCGTGGCTGAGGATGCAAAGAGGGCGGACTATCATCATCACTATCGATCCATCCGAAAGTGGGAGGTGGTGAACGTGAAGCTGGTGGTGGAGGAGATGGATGGCGAAAGGAAGGTCCAGCTTCATCAGCAAGCGACAAGGAAATTCTCGGTAAGGAGTGGGGTGTGGGCCGAATGGATGACTCAACGATGCCCACGTCCCTCCAAACAAGTTCAGGAGTGGTGTCAAGCCCAATATCAGAAGGAGGTCCAGATGTTGATGAATGAACTAAAGATATAGTAGGAGGGGCAGTAGGGGGATTTAAGGAAAATGGCTCGTTTTCAGATGTTGGCGCAAAAATGTGGGTATATACATGGTCACTACAGCGAGCATCCCACCCATCCTCAGTGATGGGGCCTAGGGTCAAGCGAGCCATCCCCTTGAAGACGTACCTCCGGCTCTGGGGATCGAACGTCCATGTTTCGTCGCAGCCGGTCTCTATCCAGATCGTTACTTGATGGGGTTCCATCTAAAATACATAACATACAGCAAGATACAATAGAGACAAATAACAAGAGGGTGAGTCCAATAACAAATGATAAAATACACAGCCACATTCATCACAGGGAAATAACTATATAAACACGTGATTTCTTACGTGAAAATACTTGTAGGAAGGAAAGTAATTATCACAATCAAGTTACCAATGCTACAATTACATTGATGAATGCAATGCATGTGCTTCCTAAATCTATTCTCCCTCAATATTCAACGTCCCTCCCGTCGAGATGGTTGGAGGACTCCATTCCCTACTGTACAGCACCTTTCACTTTCGGTTTAATCACTCAACCCTTGCTAGCAGGGTAGCGTTCAGGAATGGGCCTACCTCAACCTTGGTAATGTATGCCTACGTCGGGATTAGTAAGGGTTCCTACGGTGACGTGGCCCTGTAGAGGTAAGCTACTCCCTGCTCTTTAGGCCATCCCCTCCCTTAACTACCCCCAAGGTCCTCCATGAACCTAGACACCTACATTCCACAGTGTGCTATTCTGAAATCTTGACTCCTCTCCAACCTTCCATGTGATCTATGCAACTTCCCATGAATGTATATGTACACACATCTTAATTCAAAATATATATTTCTCTATCAACCTCCAAAACTCGGATGTAACCAACACGACAGTCCATAACTGCAGTCTATCAAAACACAAAGAATAACAAAATACATCCAAACTCTCAATTATAGGAAATCTCTAACATCACAAATATGAATCATCCATTCCACTCAGCAAGTTGCACAACAATATATTTTGAGAAGCACAGCTATTTCTACTTCATAGGCAAGTCTTGGTTTTGTTCCAAAATGATAACAATATATTAGTCAAAATCAATACAGCACAGAAAATATATACATGTATCTTTCAATATGCTTCTAAGGCCAAACTAAAACCACTCATTTGATTTGCATCAAAATTCTGAATGTGTAAGGGAAGAAAAACAAAACACCATGTACCATTAATCAAGAGAACTTTGGTTTGCATGAATTGGCGAGAATTAGTTGATAGGTAATGAATAAAGTAGACACTTACAACCTTTCGTGAGAGTTTTGTAGAAACAGCGAGATATGTGGTCAGGTACATGACCATGTATCCGCGTGTGTACTTTTCAGGTTCACAAAATTTTAGAAAGTGTAAGGACAAAGATCTACATGGCCATGTACATGCTTACTTACTTTTCTGATCAAAAGAAAATCTTACAAAATACGGGACAGAGATATACACGACCAAGTACATGGCCATGTACATGCTCACGTACTTTTCTGATCAAAAGAAAATCTTAAATCAAGGATATAAGGGAATCACCTACTTTGTTAATAATACAATCGTAAACCTCCAATTTAAGTCAAAGTAATTTTATGCAGGAAGTGAATATGAATAAAAGTACATAATTTTTAACATGCAGTACAGTTTTTGTTATAGTTGTGCTCCCTAGAAGGGATTTAAATCATTTATTACTCAATAAGCTATTTAGATGTAGTTAGATCTTCATAAAACACACATGCAGTCCAAACGATTGTACTCAGAATTTAATAGAAACCATAACACACCAAAAATTTAAACATGCATACACCTATTTATGAAACACATCAGGACTTCCCCTAAGATTCACTTTAAATGCAGCAATCAACTTAATAGACTTTATGGTGTCATTGAAATCATGGTTTATCTCCTTTCAGCTTAACAGTATATTCCGAGCATCTAAAACTGAAATAAAAATAAAATGGAATCCAACGAATATTTAATCATTCTACAAATTATTAGTGAACAATCAAATGTAAGTAATCTAATTTGTATTTTTTTTTGTAAGGAATTCCTTCCTTGTCATATAACCCACTTGGTCCATGCATGTATATAGCAATTTATAGTCTTCAGTTATAGAGCACGTTCCCACTCTTCATTTAATTACCAGGTGACAAAAGAAATCACACACTAGCAAATATTGTGGGGAAATCTCACTATTTTGAAATGAAATCTCAAGTCCAAACATAGAGAATTTACCTACTGTGCCAATAATATAATCGTGACCATCCAATTTAAGTCAGAATAATTGCATGCAGGAAGGGAGGATGAATAAAGGTGCAGACTTTTCCACATGCAGTGATTTTCACATTATGGCTGTGTTCTTTGAAAAAAATAAAGTCATGTATTACTCAATAAACTATTTTAATATGATAGACATCCATAAAATGCACGTGCAGTCTATCGAATTACACTCAGGATTCAACAGAACCAAGGTACCCTAAAAATGTGGACATGCACACACGAACTTACAAAATACACTAGGACTCCCCCCCTACCGTGGTTTATCTGCGTATTAAGAAAGGATGAAGGTGCAGGGATTTCTTCAAGTAGCAGAGTTTTAACTGGAAAAAAAATAGTAGCTCGTGAGTTGGTCGTCAACGAACAAGGAGTTTAGAGTGAGTGAAGTACCTTTAGGCAATTGGAATTTGAGAATAGCAGCTTCAGTCTCACAGTATTCTCATTCTCCCTCTACAAGGTGGTAACGAAAGGAAAGTGGTACGTGCTAAGCTAAGTACCTATTTTATATTTGTGCCCCTCTATCCAATTTGTCGGTAACTTCCTTCTTTCCTTTCCAATTGAAATGTCACTTTTCATGACAATTCAAGTTAAATAGGTGCCACTTAATCGAAGCATTTAATGCAGTTGCGTCTCTCTCTCTCCTTCCAATATAGCCTTTGAATTTGATGATCCTTTTTAATAAGTTAACTTGGCCCCGTATGACCCTCAGCCCAACTTCTGTCCAGCATGGTTCATTCGTTATATAATCTAGTCGTGAAAGAGTTTATGAATGGGAAAATCTAACGCAGGCCAGCTAATGTGAAAGATTTGCATGAAATTTACACCTTATCTAATATATGGTGTGGAGGCCATGCATAATTTATTTTGCAATTTTAGGTGTGAAATTTCAGGAAAGCACCAAGGGTCCTTGGCTGGGGAATAAATGAAAATAAAATAAAATTACAAGGGAAGATTACATACAAGATCAAGACAAGCTCATCGTCCGAGGAGGGATGAGAGAAGGGTCCAACATTCACATCCAGTACATAACAAAGGCATAAAATATATTACTAAATACCTTCACAATATACTTAGCAATTGAATAATTGTTGCAGCAAAATGGTCTAATTCTGAGTATACTAGGATATAATAGAAATAAGAAATAATAATGGTAACAATTTTGCTGTATATTAGAGAAGCAATCCATGTCAACAGGTTATGACACATAAAAAGAAATGAAGACAAGTAGGAGGAAAAGAAGAAAAGAAAAAAAAATTTCTGCAAAATGTGTCAAAAGTCAATGATTAGAGCTCTGGAATTATCCTAGTTTTCTCAGGATGTTACAAAAACCCCAACAAACGAGAGTTAAAATCAAAGTTTCCAATTGACAGCGAGCAAGTTAGGGCTAGAGCAATGGTGAAATGTACAATTCATCACAATTAAGCACCCTTAAACCCTTTGAATCAGTAATCCTACATCAACTAATAGGATGCACGCAAAAATTTCAAAGTATATAATCCCATATCAAAATCTCCCAAATTATGCATTATAAACCCTAACACAGAAAGAGATGAAATTGAAAAATTTACCTGGATGGAAGTTTGATATTGTTGCAGAAATGCAGAATGGAGTAGGTTTGAACACAAAATAACAATGGGAAAAGGGGAAATCAAGGGGGGTGGGAGATGAGAGTGAAAGTGAACACTTTCAGTTTATATAGGTTTCAGGCGTTATCACTTTCAAACCATAGTGAACACGCGCATTTGTATTTGGCAAGTGAAGTGGTGCGCTTAATCACTATGGCGTGAAAGTGATAACTACAGAGAAGGCTTTTGGTGAAGTAGCTTACGCGTAGTTACTATGAGATGGGAGTAACTACGCGCATCAACGTTAGTCCAGGAGGTGCCTCTGTAGTTATCACTATGGAACCAAAATGATAACTACAGAGAGCCTTCTATATTCCAGTCATTTGCGCGTGTTCACTATGAACTGGGAGTGATGACGCGCAAACCCATGACCCAAAAACCTCTTCAAAGTGATCACTATAGGCTGAAAGTGAAAACTACAGAGAGTGGATTCACTTACCTTAGCATGAAAGTGACTACTATGAAATGGAAGTGGACACCTTGGATAGGTCTTGGTGCATAGGGACTTCCTATGGTCTTTGCATGAATCAGATTCAAAATTTAAAACTGTCCACTGTAACAAGAATGAAGAATATGTAATAGAATCATGTTTAATGCATCTCAATTCACAGCTCAATCATAAAAAATGCTTATTGGATGAAAAGAACCATAAAGAATAAAAGTAAAAATAAAAATAAATACAAAAAATTCTTAATCAACTTGTGAGTTGCCTCTCACACAGCGCTTCTTTAACGTCACTAGCTTGACGTATGAAATTATTTATGGGAGCCAAGGAATGGAATGGAGGTTGGTGCATGGTGATATCAAGTTAATCTCTTCAACTTCTTCCAAGGTAGCTGAGTTTTGCAAGAATGGCTTCAAGCGGTGCCCATTCACCATAAAACTTTTACTAGTGGAGTCACTTATGATCTCCACTGCACCATGAGAAAATACCTTTGTAATAGTGAAAGGTCCAAGCCACCTTGATTTGAGCTTTCCAGGCATGAGTTTAAGACGAGAATTAAACAAGAGAACCTTTTGACCAACATAGAACTCTTTGCTTGAAATCTTCTTATCATGGTATTGTTTGGTCTTTTCCTTATAAATTCTGGAGTTCTTATAGGCCTGATGCTATGTATACGTTGTTATACACAATATCCCAACATTTCCTAGGTGATCCTTCTCTTTGGAGGGAGAGATCTGGAGAACTTCTTTCAAACCTCAAATGTGATTCCTTAGAACATTTCAAATGGTATAAAGATACCTTTATGTCTAGGGTCCTAACTAGAGAAGATTGTAACCAAGCCTACTGGAAAGAGAAATACTTGAGATCTGCTCCAATTCTGTTAGGGGCATATCTGGTTTTGAATATTTCAAATCCTTCTTTTACTAGAGAGGGAAGGATTATTTCCAAAGAACTCATTAACTCCTTGTGGTCCAGCATGTTCTGCGTTGAATTGATTCCACCATTTCACAAAAGCATGTCTGTGAATCATGGGAAGAATATCATCTTCTTCTGTTTTGCTATACCTGTACTGCCATGAGAATACCCAGGCCATTGCAAAGGCAGAGAAATACTTGAGATCTGCTCCAATTCTATTAGGGGCATATCTAGTTTTGAATATTTCAAATCCTTCTTTTACTGGAGAGGGAAGGATTGCCTCTAATGGTCCAAAGAAGTCCCACCATTGAAGGAACCAGTTAGGAAAATTGTAATTTTGATTTTTCTTAAAATAAATCAACCAAGAGTGTCGATTGAGTTTATTTTGGAACCAAAAAGTTCTTGTCCAGGCATCTATGTAGTCCCAGTAATTGTATCCTACCGGATCAAAAGGTTGGGAGAATTTCTTGGGTGTATTTGGATTGTTTCCAAAATTTTTTGGTGACAAGATTTTTAAAATCTGTATAGTCGAATGAGTGATTACTGAAGGATCTTTTTGGTTTTTGTAATGTTTAATAGAGACAGAATCTGAATCTATTAATATAAACTCATATATATATATATATATATATATATATATATATCATGAATAAATCTATACTAGGAGCAGTTATGCATAATGATTCTTTATAAAAAGAGGTCATGACAACAATATATATATAGTACAAAAAATATAATTTACAAAAATTAAATTTCAAAATTCAACAAAATAATAAAGTCCTCCTAAAGGCATTTTCATACAACCCAAAAATTTATATAACTATATGTATTTACAACAATTGCTTTACATGGAGTTCAAAATATAAATTTGTGAACAACAATTACATTTCTGAACATTGTTGCTAAATAGTCATATCACTAAGATCTAGACTAACAAAATGAATAAAACTACAACTTTCCCTAAAAAAGCTCGATGACTTCAAAAATTCTTCAGTTAGACCTTTTAACATGACAAGTAGATGCATTACTTGTCACATCTGCTCATGTATCACCGCCGTACGGTCATCGCAGCACATACACAAGCACAAACAGAATGCAATGATGAGCTTATATAAACAATAGTAATAACTAAAGAGTATGAAAATATCAGAAACATTTATACAGCCTTTATAGTTCTCAACAAGCAACACAACAATATCTGCCAATTGATGCACCATGTTTAGCCAATATATATATAATATATTTTATTATAATAATATTTTAAATTTTAGTGTTATAATTTAAAAAGGGAAGAAAGTTCAGAGGTTGGCAGTAACTTGTGCAGTTACTCACATATTGCACCCACTCACATATCTTTCTAGTTTTCTAACCATCTTCATCTCCTCTATCTCGTTGCCCCCTCCTTTTCCTCTTTCAAACCCTAAAATCAATTGTTTGGAGCGTAACAAAGGAATGTTATTTTTGCACCTTCTTGCTCTGTTTTGATACTCTTCTTCATCCTTCTCCCACTCCATTCTTGCATCTGTATGCTACGCATTATATCTTCTCAGTGCTCACTTGTTTCTGTGTTGTTTATGGGTTCTTGCTAGCGTTTGTTTTCATTTCATTTTTTAGGTTATCATTGTACATTTCAGAGTTATAAAAACGGTGATAATTCTTAATTTTATGCTTGCTGTGTATTATGCATAAATTAGGGCACAAAGTTTTCCCTTTTCTTTTTTCTATTTTTGCACTGACAAATGGTCCTTAGGTGTGCTTCAAGATATTTTTGAAATTTTTGCATGCTTCTCTGATTGTCATTCACTATGATTAATTTCTTAGAAGTAATTTTAACAGTGACGCTGTAAACACCTTGTTTTGTTGTTTACAATTTTCTATTATCACTTTGTTTTGTTTAATGTTCTAGTTGTTTGTTAGTGTGCAGTTTTCATGGTTTATGCAACTCTTTCTTTTATGCAGAATTTAAAATTAAATGGTCTACATTATTGTATCAGTTGAATACACATTCTACATGTTTTGGGTCATGAATAGCTTCACCATTTCTGCATTGTTCTATTTTTTGCGTCATCCTTGCACAACTTCTATATTATTTGTTTTATGTAAATGTCTTTTATGTGAGCATTCAATTTTTCTTCAGAGGGATTTTACGTTGTTTTAACTCACCTTGAGATTCAAATTTTTGTAATAAACAGCGTGTACACAGCATTCTAATTTTTCCTCTTTCACATGCCTTTTTAATTATTGAATATCATGCTAACTCATGGCTGTGATTTTCTGATTTCATGTTTGCAAACTACACTGAGTAACCACCTTCCCAATTCTTTTTTATTTCATGTTTGCAAACTACATTCTAAATTTTTATTTTTCAATGCTCAAATTTCTTGTTCATACACAGTTGCCATATGCATTGTTGATTCTTTTTGCTGTACAAATTCTCAGTGTGCAATTGTTGATTCTTTTTGCTATACAAATTCTCAGTCTGCTATTGGTTCCTTTTTAATGTTATGCATTTTTACCTGAGGTACCATAAGTGTTCCCAGTTGTAACCACACTTGAATACACGTTGTTTTAAGTTTTGGGTGCTGTGAATTGCATGTACATGTGCTGTTGCTACATAATTCTTGTGATAAATTGTAATTTGTATATGCTTTTACGGTCTCTTGTCTATGAAATTTCAATTTTGGTAAACATTGGCTGCATTCTCTGGCTGAACAATTACACTATACTTAGAAATTGAGTATTTCACTGTCTTCCTGATGTCCTATCAGACTTAGATTTTCATTGCTCAATTTTATGATTTATACAGTCTGCATGCATTCTTTGCTATTTTCTTTATTCTTCTAGCTACAAATTTTTGCCATATTTTGTTATGCTCATTGATTCTGCAAAATCCACAGCAATTTTCTCAACTTTTATCAAATTTCACTTTTCTGGGTATCATTTATGTTCTCTGTTTTGTGAAAAAGGATAAATGCACAGTATTTTAGAATATAATATGGTCTGTATTTTATATAGGTTCACTGTCATCATAGCTGAATTTTCCTATGAACTCTTTCATTGTGTGAATACATTTCGCATTTCAGAACTTGATTTTGGAATTTTACGGCAGATGCGGAGGAAAGTTGTTGCTAACCACCCAAAGAGGAGCTGGGTTCTGATCACTGACTCTGAAAGTAAAGAGTCAGGGGACGCTGGTCTTTTCAAAAGTCCCTTCCATGAGCAACATCACAACTGCAACATCAAGTTGTGAAAAGTTATGGATGATCGAGCCTTTAAACTCCAAGAAGGGGAGTATGAACCCATCTGGTTGGCTATTCAGACTAAGGGTTGGGATTTCTTCTGTGGGCTGATAGGCAAGGGGTTGTAGACTTCAGTTCAAGAATTCTACGCTAATGGTAAAGTCGACCCTGAAGCCACAACCTAGCTATCACCCTATAATACTATTGTCAGAGGCACCAGAGTTGTTTTTCCACCAGGGGTCATCAATAGGGTCTTGAAAATCAGAAGGAATTCTTTTGAATCTGAGAAGGGCAGTTACACATCGCTGCTGGACCAAGCCCCTGACCATGAAGCTATCATCAGAATTTTGTGTAAACCAGGGGCTGAGTGGCGACCCTGGGTGGTGTTGAGCCTAGAAGCCTCATGGTGAGTGACCTCTTGCCAATTCTGAGAGCCCGGTTTCAATTTGTAATAGGATCTCTAAGCCCTATTCTCCATGATACCACCTTGCTCTTGAGACAGTGCTCAGCTGCTATACTGCATCATTATAGGGCTGGACACATCAATATGGGTAAGGTAATTTACTAAGAGATAAGGCAAATTATGGATGATGATGGACAACAATCCCTGGCTTTTCCATCTTTAATCACTCTCTTATGTGAAGAAGCAAATGCTCCTACAGATCCCAATGACATTCCAATTTAAAAACCAAAGTGGATCACAGCTGCAATCATTGATCCATTTGTTGAGAATGCACAAAGACGTCCAGACAGACCACCAATCACACCTACAGTAGCAGCCTCTTCCTCCACCACCATGACCAGCAAACATGTTGCAAACCCAAAAACAAAGTATAATATTTATATGGAATGAAAGAGGGAATCTTGATTGAATTGAGAAATATAAGGGAAACAATGAAAAACAGATGGGAATGAGTACCCAATCTGCTCCAGAGCCAAGCTCCTTAGAGTCACCTCAGAGAGGTTTCTACCACAAAGATGCAAAATAGAATGATACCCTCCTCTCTCTCCAAACCGATACTAAATAACCAAAAAGATAACAAAAAGCAAATATCTCACTCCACATCCCAAAATACCCCTTAACTAACAATCATGACTCAATCACCCTTCTAACATCTCTTCCTCACGTACACCTGGTCCCATCTTCCACGGTTGCCTTCATGCACTAAAGGTTCACTTGCTTCACCTTTCATGGTTGTATCAATACCTCCACCATGAGCAATTGTCTTGTCCTCAAGACATAGAGAAGGAAATTGGCTGCAGACTGTAATTTCATCTTCCCATGTTGCATCCTCAGTGGGCTTGCCTTTCCATTGGATCAACCATTGCTTCAGACGCTCTCCATGCTTGAGCATGTGTCTGGAAGCTAAAACTGCTTCAAGTTCTATGAATTCTCCTCTATCATCTTCCAGTCCCTTAGGTAATTCTTCCTCTCCCTCATAATTCCCCACTATCTTTTTAAGCAAGGACACATGAAATACAGGATGGATCCTTGAGGTGGGAGGAAGCTGTAGGCCACTTCTCCAATTTTTTCCAGAATTTTAAATGGCCCATAATAGCGGGCACTGAGTTTGGGACTAATGCTAGCCACCACAGAATGCTGCCTATGCTGTTTGAGTTTCAAAAACACCATGTCGCCCACTGCAAATGCTCTTTCCTTTCTGTGCTTATCAGCCTGGGTTTTCATGCGATCTTGAGCCCGTAGTAAATGTGTTTTCAATTGCCTCAGTGCTTCATCACAATCAATCAATTCTCTTTTAACTGACTCCACTCTTACCTCCCTGGGAATATATTGTATTAGTTTTGGAGGCTCACGCCCGTACAATGCCGCAAATGGAGTCGTACCTATAGACTCATGGTAAGTCGTATTGAACCAGAATTCTGCCCAGGACAACCAGTAGAACCAATTCCGAGGCTGGTCAGTAATGAAACAGCGCAAATAGATTTTGAGACACCTATTCGTAACCTTTGTTTGCCCATCTGTTTGTGGATGGTAAGTTGTGCTCATCTTGAGTTTGGTCCCTTGCAGCTTAAAAAATTCTTTCCAAAACAAACTCATGAATAAGGGGTCTCTATCACTCACAATAGATTTTGGAACCCCATGGAGCCTCACTACTTCTCTTACAAAAATCTCAGCAATTCCCTTGGCAGTATAGGGATGTTTCAATGAAATAAAATGGCTGTATGTAGTCAAATTGTCTACAACAACCAGAATAGCTTCATAGCCTTTTGAACGAGGCAGCCCTGTGAAAAAATCAGTCGATATATCCTCCCAAACCTGTCACGACACCTTCAAAGCAAAGACCACAGCAGCTAACTCAAGATCATGAATCGGGTAATTTCGCTCATGAGTTCGCAATTGGCGAGATGCATAAGCTACCACTCTCTTATCTTGCATCAACACACATCCCAATCCTTGATGGGAACATCCCAATTAAAATTAAGCATCTTAATGGGCTCCAATCTCTATCCCTAAGATTAAGCAACCTCAAGGATTAATCAAAATTAAGCAATTTTGAATTAGAATTTCGTTGGGTAATTTAGGGTTCATTAAGCAATGTTCCCTTCATGCAAATTCCATTTCATTCAAAGATTGGGGTCAATAAATTCAAGGAAAGAAAGATTTGTATTGCAATTAATCCCAAGAATTCAAGATTCATGTGCATTGACTAGGAATTACAAGGAAGTTTAGCCCTCCATGTGGATGGGCTTCACAAATAAAAGGAAGAAATGCAAGAACGTAAGTAACATTTATGTAAATTCAACCAAAATCAAAAGGGAAATTGGAAATTAAAACCTATAGAGGACCCTTGGCTGTCACCCAAGACTCCAATGTTCTGAAGAAATGTCTTAATTTGGCAAAGGAAAATTGTGTAAAGTGTAAAAAAGTCCCGTACCCTAATTCCTAAATTCTATTTATAGTGGATGACATATCACCAAAGTGTCCACTTTTGCCTTTGAAAGTGTCCACTTTGGGCCTTGAAAGTGTCCACGCGCAATTCTCGTAAAATTGTCAATTCTCGGGAGTTGCCACTATTGGTCTTGAAAGTGGGAACTTTGGATGCGCGTAGCCACTTTGAAATGCAATAGTGGCCACGCGCATCATGCTTAAAAATTGGCGTTCCTGGAGCTTCTGGAGTTGCCACTTTTGGTCTTGAAAGTGAGAACTTTGGATGCGCGTAGCCACTTTGAAAGGCAATAGTGGCCACGCGCATCATGCTTCCAATTTAGCGTCCCTGGAGCTCTCTGGAGTTGCCACTTTTGGTCTTGAAAGTGGCTACTTTGGAATCTTTAATGCCCAGACTTGCTGTAGTTGCCACTTTTGCTCCTAAAAGTGGCTACTTTGGGGGCAACTTTCATCCAAGGACCAAGATTTCTTAGAATTAACTTGGGGATTCTGCAAAATTATCAAGATAATTAAAATTGCAATCTATATTTATGTAATTAAATGCAAATTAACTAAAAATTAATAAACCTATGATTTTTACTCAAAATGTAATTTCTATATTATTTTCACTATCTAAGTCCATTTTTTCTATCAAAGAGCACCAAAAAGGCAAGTAAAAATATAATAAAAAGTGGATTCATCAGTGAGCAAGAAAAATGAGTCCATCAATCAAAGTATGAAAGAATAAAAAAAACAATCAAGAATGTGCTCCAAACATTAAAAGTAAAGAAGAGTTTCAATCTAATTAAGTTATGGATCACAATCGGTAAAATTCTGACAAGGATGTGTATCACTCGTTCTCTCGAGTGTTTTGGCAAGTAATTTCAGTCAAACCACATCATGAAAGTAAGCATTACCATAGGCTTGAAGAGCCTCTAATTTTTACCATTTAAAACACATGCACCAAAGATCAACATGACTTTTATTAAACTTGTAATGTGGCCAAAGAGAGAAGAAGAGCAATGGGGAATGAGTTAAAAAAAATAAAAATACCTAAAAACTAGCAACACACATTTATTTAAACATTATATATTTTTTTTCATTTTTTTATTTTTTTAAAAAATTTATATTTTGCAATTACTTTACTATTTCTATACAATCCAGTTTTCCAATCAACTTACAAAACATCAAAATTCTCTCAAAATTTTATGAATAAAGCATAAGGTACGTAACACCCCCACAATTACTTTTAACCAACTCCTAAAACAATTCCAAAACTCATCTATTCCCAAAGGTTGGGTGCATCATGATTTTTCAAGTTACATGGCTCGAAATGAGCTGCAAAATCATCAAGAAAGAGGTTAATAAGGCTCAAAGGGGTAAACAAATGGAATAAATGTAAGGTAAGTCAATTTGGCCAAGTAGCTAAAATCAAAAGAAGGCCTAAATCATATCAAAAGTGCATGTGAACAAATAACATCAAAAAGAGTCAAGTCAAGTTCTAGAATACTTACAAACATGAGTGAATCACACAAGAAAAAAGATAAGCTTAAATCTCACTAAGGCATACATTCTACCAATCATTGATCCAAAACCTAATTATCATGAAAAACCAGTTAAACTCAAAATGCAAGAAACACATATATCAAGTTATGAAACTTTCAACTAAGAATGACAAATGAAAAGTTGTTCACATGAATGAAATCTAAAAGCAAGGGAATCCAATGAAAAAATATGCTAAGGAATACTCCCTCCCCCCACACTTAAATCAAACATTGTCCGCAATGTGGGAAAAAATAGAAAATGCAAAACATATACAAGTAGTCCAAGAATAAAGTGCAAATATATACATGAAAAAGTAAAGGAATGTATAATGAAAAGAAACAAAGTCAAAGAAAACAATGCTCTAAGTTCCTATGTAGACACATCCTTCATCAAAGTAGGCTTCATCAAGGATAAATCAACTATGTTCTGAGCCAGTTCCATTGGTTTGCTCTCCTGGAATAGTTTCAGTTGATGACCATTGACTTTAGAAGTCCTGCCGGTAGCTTCATCCTAAATTTTAACTACACTATGGGAAAAAACATGAGTAATCACAAAAGGTCCATCCCATCTAGATCGAAGCTTACCTGCAATCAATTTCAACCGAGAGTTGAACAATAACACTTTCTGGCCTACAAAGAACTCTTTCCTCAGAATATGTGTCATGAAATCTCCTAACTTTCTCTTTATACAATCTAGAATTCTCATAGGCTTGCAAGCGTATCTCATCAAGCTCTTGAAGTTGGAGCTTCTTTTCAATTCCAGCCCGCTCAAGTGTCAAGTTACAACTCTTTATAGCCCAATATGATCTATCTCAATTTCTACCGGAAGGTGGCATGCTTTACCAAACACCATTTGAAATGGAGACATGCCTAATGGTGTCCGGTAAGCTATCCTCTGAGCCCAAAGAGCATCATCCATAATCTTACTCCAGTCCTTCCTGTTAAGGTGAGCCAACTCTATTGAATACCTTAGCTTGCCCATTAGTTTGGGGATGATATGGTGTAGCAACTCTGTGTGTAACCCAATACTTTTGGAACAATGCTGCTATAGTCCTATTACAGAAGTGACTTCCTTGATCACTGATGATAGCCTTAGGCACACTGAACCTGCAAAATATGTGAGTACGGAAAAAATCTGAAACAACTTTAGAATCATTAGTTCTAGTGGCCTTTGCTTCCACCCATATGGACATATAATCAACAGCAAGTAAGATGTAAGAATATCCAGCAGAAACAGGAAAATGACCCATAAAATCAATGCCCCAAACATCAAAAACCTTACAACAAATAATGGGCTGCTGAGGCATCTCATGCCTCCTAGTGATAGTCCCTCCTGCCTTCTGACATATCTCACAGCTCTCAGAAAACCTAGCTGTGTCCCTGAATATGGTGGGCCAATAAAATTCGCTATCCAATGTAGAATATCTTGAAACTCATGGTTAGGAACACACTGATGGATAACCTGGTCATTACAAAATTTCCACAGATATGGATCATCCCAGACATAATATTTAGCATCACTTTTAAGCTTATCAACCTGGGATCTAGATGCATCAGGAGGTACAACAAAAGTAAGCAAATAATTTACAATATCAGCAACCAGAGTACAGAGTTTATAGAATACAGAGCAAATAAATAATCATCAGGAAAACTGTTACAAATAGGTAAAGGGTCAATGGTCCTTCAATATGACTCAGATGATCAACAACCTAATTCAACACACCACTCCTATCTTTTATATCAATATCAAACTCCTGCAAAAAAAGCATCCATCTGATCAATCTGGGTTTAGCATTCGAGTTCTTCAATAGGAATTTCAGTGCAGCATGATCTGTAAAGACAGTTATTTTGGAGCTAAGCAGATAAGAACAAAATTTATCTAATGCAAACACAATAGCCAACAACTCCTTCTTAGTGGTGGTATAATTTATTTGAGTTGCATTAAGAGTTCTAGAGCCGTAAGCAATACCATGTGGAAATCTACCAACTCTTTGAGATAATACAGCTCCAAGTGCATAGTTAGAGGCGTCACACATCAACTCAAAGGGGAGCTCCCAATCTGGTGGCTGCATGATAGGTGCTGTGGTGAGTCTTCTCCTCAACTCCTCAAACGCCTCCTTACATGAATCAGTGAATAAAAATGGTATGTCCTTTTGCAAAAGACTGAACAGTGGTAGAGCAATCATGTTGAAATCTCTGATAAATCTCTTGTAAAAACCTGCATGCTCAAGGAAAGAACGCACCTCTTGCACAGACTCGGGGTAAGACAGAGAGGAAATAATATCAATTTTTGCTTTATCAACTTGAATTCCCCTCTCAAAAACAAGATGCCCTAAGACTACACCTTCTCTTACCATAAAATGGCATTTCTCATAATTAAGCACAAGGTTAGTCTCAACACATTTTTCGAAACTCTGGTCAAGCTATGCAAACATGAATCAAATGAGGAACCGTAAAAAGTAAAATCATCCATAAACACCTCCATGCAATTCTCAATTAAATCAGAAAATACACTCAATATACACCTCTGAAAAATAGCAGGTGCATTGCAAAGGCCGAATGACATCCTTTTATAAGCAAAAGTGCCAAAAGGATAGGTGAAAGTGATCTTGTGCTGGTCCTCAGGAGCAATATGAATCTGCATGTTACCAGAGAAATCATCCAGAAAGGAATAATAGGATTTACCTGTTAACCTATCTATGACCTGATCAATGAATGGGAGAGGAAAATGGTCCTTTCTAGTAGCCTGGTTGATTCGCCTATAATCAATACACACTCTCCATTTGTTGGCAACTTTGTTGGGAACCATCTCATTCTCCAGGTTCTGCACAACAGTAATCCCAGACTTCTTAGGCACCACTTGTACAGGTGAAACCTATGTACTATCAGAAATAGGGTAGATGATGCCAGCAATGAGTAGCTTGGTCACCTCCTTCTTTACTACATCAAGAATGGTAGGATTTAGTCTTCTTTGGGCTGTCTCACTGGTCTAGACTCATCCTCCAAGTGAATCCTGTGCATACATATAGCTAGACAGATTCCAGGAATGTCAGTCAAGGTCCAACCAATGGCTTTCCTGTGCACCTTTAGGACATGCAACAGCTTCTCCTCCTGGTCCTCCAGAAGGCTGCTGGAAATAATCACTGAGAACCTCTACTTTGCATCCAGAAAGGAATATTTAAGGTGGTCTGGTAGAGGACTCAACTCTAATGAAAACAGCTACTGAACAAATGATAATGGAGGCTGTGAAGCTGCAACAGCCATGGATATAACAGAATCTGGACTTGCACTTGCAATGGAAGGTAAAACAATAGAAGATATGGCAGTATCAATCTCAACACAAATAGAACATATGCCACTATCACAGGTGTAGCCTGGTAAAACATCAAAGTCTAAATCTGAAAACTGAGAAAAATCAAAGTCTGAATCTAAATCTACATCAACATCTACAGAAACATCAGAACCTATAACATCAATATCAACATCTCTATCTACTACAACATCAACATCAACTACATCTATATCTAAATCTACATCAGCACATACAACATCAAAATCTCTATCTACTCTTACAACATCAACTAGAAAAATAAAATGATAAGAAAACATAGAATGGCTCTCAGCTGGATGTCTCATGGCATAAAAAATATTGAAGTGAACTGTGTCATCTCCAAACTCCATGGACAATGTGCCTATATGAACATTAATCTTGGTTTTACAGTCATAAAAAAATGATCTACCCAAAATCAAAGTTGAGTTCTGATGAATCCATATTTTACTAGTATTTTACAATAGTTTTTAGTGCAATTAATAAAGAAAACATGCTAGAAATAGTAGAAAACTCTTAAAAAAATAATAAAATGTTGCATGTCACTTTTAAACATAGTTATTTTAAAATTCATTGATTTTCTATGTAAAAAGTGACAATTCAAGTATGCTTTTGTAGGAAATTCTGAGCTAAGTTCATGAGGATTGGATGATCAAAGGAAAAATAGAAGAAAAGTAGCAAAAATTGGAGGAAAGAAGTTGATAATTGAAGAACAGCCTCTGAGTGATCACTTTCAGCGAAAGTGATCACTCCAGAACCATAAAATGAAGAAGAGTTTCTGCGTAATCACTTTTGCTGGCAAAAGTGATCGTTCCAGAGAGGTTGCATTGAGAAGAGCTTCTGCATAATCACTTTTTCTAGAAAAAGTGAGCGTTCCAGAGAGTCCTCCAAGAAGAGTTGATGCGCGTGTTCACTATTATCCACAAAAGTGAACATGCGTAAGAAGGTAGTCTTTGCGTGTTCATTATTTCTAGCAGAAGTGAACACGCGCATGACATTAGTAAGGGAAGTTTCTGCGTGGCTACTATTTTCAACGTTTAAGGGAGAAGAAATTTTTGGTTCGTTTTTCATTCTCCGTTTTGTTTTTGTTATGGAGAGAGTCAGAGAGGGAGATTGAGGACGAACACCAAGCTTCATTTCTTGAGGGATCAGATTGGAGATTGGCTTGAAGATGTTTCTTCTTTGTTCATTCTCTTCTTCTCTTCTCTTTTTGTAATGTTTGCTTAAACTCTTTGTGGTTAGGAATTGTGAATCTGAAATAGAAATGTTGAATTGATTTTGGATCTGAACTTTGAGTTTTGGATTGGATTGAGTGATTGATTCTACTGTTAAAGTAGTGATTGAATGGAAATTTGATCAACTAATCATAGAGGAACTCTTATAAATGGGAATTGAATTTGTTTCTCAGATCTTAATTAATTGCCAAGGTTATTGGTTTCTTAGGGATAAGATATCTTAATCTTGCAATCTTTTGGTTTCTCAAACTTAATGCAACATTTGATTGGATTAGATCTAAGGGATTAGAGTGATTTGATTAGATGCTAGATTCATTGAGGTAAGGGATTGTCCTTTGATTAATATAACGTGAAATTGATTGTCATTCCATCTAAATGCTTGAAAGTTTAGAACTTTATTGATTCAATGTTGAAGTTTTGGTGAAACAATTTCATAGCTACTCTTTCTACATCTGTTTACTATATACTTTTATTCTAACTGTTATGTTTTACTTTCTAATTTTATTTTTGATACATTCATACCAAATCCATCTGAAATTTGTAAAGCTCAACTAATTGTGATCTTGTGAAGTGGTAATTGAGAACTTTATTCCCTGAGGATGATACTTGGAACTCAATTTGATTCTAAGATTTTTTATAACTTGCTACAACAACACTAGTACACTTGCTAGTCAGTTTACTTACAGTGTAACAACAGTTGTAAAAGTAATAAGTTTTTGGCGCTGTTGCCGGGGAATACTCTGTTTCAATATCATTAGTAATAGGAAAATAACTATATTGAGCATTTGTTTCTTTAAATTTTCTGCAAATATTACATTACATGTGCAGTTTCTTTTTTCATTATACTATATTTGTGTTTAGTTATATATGCGTGGCAAAAACAAAAATAAATCTACTCTTGTCTTTGATCCTGACATTGATAGAACTCTTAGGAGATTAAGAAAAGAGACTAGAGCAGAGAGATCTTTAGGAAGTGACAGTGATCTAGAGGTTATACATTCTCTAGAATTTCAAGTCACTCCTTTTGCAAATAGGAAACATTCACCTTTTAGACAACCAACTCCAAAAGTTGAAATGGCAGAACAACATAGAATGAGAACACTAGGAGATTATGCAATTCCAAATATGCAAGGCTATAATTCTTCAATTGTTAGACCAACCATTCAAGCCAATCATTTTGAGATAAAACCAGCCTTACTTCACCTAGTGCAGCAGGACCAATTTTCTGGTGGAATTTCTGATGATCCTAATCTGCATATTTCTAATTTTCTGCAGTTGTGTGATACTATAAGGATGAATGGAGTAAGTGAAGATGCTATAAGACTAAGGCTATTTCCATTTTCTTTAAGAGACAAAGCCAAATGTTGGTTACAAGCACAGCCTCAGGGAAGTATCACCACATGGACTGAACTTGTGAATAAATTTCTAACAAAATATTTTCCTCCCTCAAAAGCTGCTAAGCTGAGAGGAGAAATAACATCTTTTGTGTAGCAGGAAGGAGAATCACTTTAAGAAGCATGGGAAAGATATAAAGAGTTGTTGAGAAGATGTCCACATCATTCTATTCCAGAATGGATGTAGCTGGAAACTTTTTATAATGGAATGGATGTAGTAACTAGAACTATGATTGATGCAGCTGCAGGAGGATCTTTGAGCATGAAATCCTTGGAAGAAGCCCAAAGAATCATTGAGATGATGGCTTCATCCATGTATTAGAATTCCAACTTGAGGAATACAAGAAGAGACAATGAATATGAAGCAAAGATGATGGAAACTTTTCTTGCACAGAATCAGCTGCAGAACCAATTATTTTTTGATCAAATAGCAGCTTTGACTCAGCAGATTAATAATTTGCAGACTGGAAATGTGCTAACAAGTCAGTTGACATGCAATTTTTGTGGAGGGAATCATGCTAATGGTGCATGTGATGTACCTACACCTGAACCACAAGAGCAAGTCAATTATATGGGGAATTATCAAAGACAGCAACAATCTTGTCCTCAACAATCATTTCCTCCTGGATTTCAGTATTCTAATAATAGGAATCAACAATTTTATAAATGGAATCCTCAGAATTCTGCAATGAAAAGCACTAATACATCTCTTCCATTTTCAAATGCAGGAAATCACCAACAACAGCAGTACTTTCAAGGAAGTTCTTCTACTCAACCTCAAAGGAGTCAACATTCAGCTAGACCAATGAGTGAAAGAATGAACGAGATTAAGGAAACAATGTTACAATTCATGAAAGTCACTCAATCCAGCATCAAGAATCAAGAAACTTCTATGAAGAAGTTAGAAACTCAAATTGGACAGCTAGCTGAACAATTAACAAGCAGAGATGAAGGAAGATTTCCAAGCAACACAGTGGTGAATCCAAAGGAACAATGTCAAGCTATAGTTACAAGAAGTGGACCTGTTGTAGCCAGTCCAAAACCAGCTGAAAAGAAACAAAATAATGTTGCAGCAGAAAAGCAAGTAGAAAATGCAGCAGAGGAAAGAGATTTAAAAGAAGAATTGCAGCAAGGGAACTTCAAGCTACTAAAGAGAGAACATTCAGAAAAGAATGAAGAAGTTCATAAAAGTCCTGAAAGAAAGACAAAGAAGCAATTATTTGAGGACACTTACAAGCCAATTGATCCAGAAAAATATAAGAGACTGCCTTATCCTCAAAGAGTACAAAATCCTAAGCAAGAGGAGTAGTTTGAGAGGTTTCTAAACGTGTTCAAAAAGCTGCAAATTAACATCCCATTTGCTGAAGCTTTGGAGCAAATGCCATCTTATGCCAAATTCATAAAGGAACTACTCTCCAAGAAAAGGAAGTTAGAACATGATAAGACTGTACCCTTGACAGAGGAGTGCAGTGCTATTCTTAGAAGAAAACTTCCTCAAAAATTAAAAGACCCAGGATCCTTTAGCATACCTTGTGAAATAGGAAATTGTACTGTGGGAAAAACATTATGTGACTTGGGGGGCAAGCATTAATTTGATGCCATTAGCCATTATGAAGAAACTGAGGATAGAAGAAGTGAAACCAACCAACATTACATTGCAATTAGCTGATAGATCATATACTTATACATATGGAGTAGTAGAGGATTTGTTGGTTAAGGTTGACAAATTTATTTTTCCTGCAGATTTTGTCATATTGGACATGGAGGTAGATGCAAACATACCATTAATCTTGGGCAGACCTTTCCTTGCAACTGGACGAGCTCTCATTGATGTGCAAAAAGGAGAGTTAATGCTTAGAGTTCAAGAGTAAAAGGTAATATTTAATGTATTTGAAGCTTTGAAATATCCAATTGATGATAACACATATATGAGAGTAGATACATTGGATTCTATGATCACTTCTTATTCTCTGAATGGATTTGATGAAATTTCTGTGTTGAGAGAAACCATAGCTGCAGGAAATACTAAACCTCTGCATTTTGAAGATGAAAACGTATTTGAAATAGAGCAGCAATTGGAAACTCTACCTATTTTAATACCTGCAGAAAAATTGATCAAAGAGGAGTTGAAAAATGAAGGAGAAGAAGAGAAAATTCAGCAGCTGGAATTAAAGCAACTTCCATCTCACTTGAGATATGCATTCTTGGATCATAAACATGAAAATCCAGTTATCATAAGCAATGAACTCAAGGAAGAAGAGGAGGAGAAGTTGCTGAGAATATTGAGAACCCATAAATCAGCAATAGGGTGGAACATCTTAGATTTAAAAGGTATAAATCCAACCTTTTGTAAGCACAAAATTTTATTTGAAGAAAATTTTAAACCAGTTGTGCAGCCTCAAAGAAGATTAAACCTTGCCATGAAGGAAGTGGTAAGGAAGGAAGTCATTAAACTATTAGATGCAGGGATCATATATCCTATTTCAGACAGCAATTGGGTAAGTCTTGTGCAAGTGGTACCTAAAAAGGGTGGAATGACTGTAGTACCAAATGAAAAGAATGAGTTGATACCCACAAGGACTGTCACAAGATGGAGGATGTGTATAGATTATAGAAAGCTGAATGATGCAACCAGAAAAGATCATTTTCCTTTACCTTTTGCAGACCAAATGCTAGAAAGGTTAGTTGGACATGCTTTTGACTACTTTTTATATGGGTATTCTGGCTATAACCAAATTGCTGTAGATCTAATTGATCAAGAAAAAATTGCTTTTACTTGTCCCTTTGGAATATTTGCATATAGAAGAATGCCTTTTGGGCTGTGTAATGCTCCAGCTACATTTCAAAGGTGCATGTTAGCTATTTTTTCTGACTTGGTTGAGAAAATAATTGAGGTATTCATGGACGATTTTTCTATTTTGGGGAATTCATTTGATGATTTTTTATCTAATTTGTCCATTGTTTTGCAGAGATGTCAAGACACCAACTTGGTGTTGAATTGGGAGAAATGTCACTTTATGGTGCAAGAAGGAATAATGCTTGGCCATAAGATTTCAATTAGAGGGATGGAGGTTGATCAAGCTAAAATAGAAGTGATTAGTAAATTACCTCCACCTGTGAATGTGAAAGGAATTAGAAGTTTCTTAGACCATGCTGGGTTTTATAGGAGGTTCAGTAAAGATTTTTCTAAAATTGCCAAACCTCTTAGTGACTTGCTTGTAAAGGATGCAGCATTTGTATTTGATGAATCTTGTATGCATGCTTTTACTGTTTTAAAAGAAAAACTGATTTCTGCTCCAATTGTTGTTAAACCTGACTGGACTATACCATTTCAGCTAATGTGTGATGCAAGTGACAATGTAGTGGGTGCTGTATTAGGACAAAGAAAAGATAAAAGACTACATGTGATTTACTATGCTAGTAGAGTCCTAAACTCTACACAGATTAATTACACAACCACTGAAAAAGAGTTGCTTGCTATAGTATTTGCTTTTGATAAGTTCAGGTCTTATTTAGTAGGGTCCAAGGTTGTGGTATATACTGACCATGCTGCTCTGAAATATTTGCTTTCTAAGCAGGATGCTAAACCAAGACTACTGAGATGGATTCTAGTACTTCAAGAATTTGAGTTAGAAATTCGAAATAAGAAAGGAAAAGAGAATGGTGTTGCAGACCATCTATCTAGAATTCCGTTAGACACATTGCCATCAGATTACTTGGATATTAATGAAGAATTTCCTGATGAAAAGCTGCTAACTGTGGATTAGTTTGCTGATATAACGAATTTTAAGGCCACTCAGCACATTCCAAAGAGAATGAATTGGCAGCAAAGAAAGAAATTTCTTCATGACAACAAGTTCTATATTTGGGAAGATCCTCATCTATTCAAAATTGGAGTAGCTGGCATTTTGAGAAGATGTATTCCATAGAAAGAACAAGCTGATATCCTATGGCATTGCCACAATTTAGATTATGGAGGCCATCATGGTGGATCAAGAACAACTGCCAAAGTATTACAAGCTGGATTTTTTTGGCCTACATTGTTCAGAGATGCAAAAATTTATGTAGAAAAGTGTGATAAATGCCAAAGAGTTGGTAACATTTCTAGAAGACATGAGATGCCTTTGAACAATATCTTGGAGGTGGAACTGTTTGATGTATGGGGAATAGACTTTATAGGACCCTTTCCAACTATTTTTCTCATGAATACATACTTGTGGCAGTGGATTATGTGTCTAAATGGGTGGAAGCTATACCAACTAGAACAAATAAAGCCAAAGTGGTGATTTCCTTCATAAAGAAAAACATTTTTTCAAGATTTGGAGTGCCAAGAATTCTGATTAGTGATGGAGGATCACACTTCTGCAATAAATACCTTGATAATGTTCTGGATAAGTATGGAGTAAAACACAGAGTAGCAACTCCTTATCATCCTCAAACAAGTAGACAAGTGGAAATTTCAAACAGAGAAATCAAGAAGATCTTAGAGAAAGTAGTCAGTAACTCAAGAAAAGATTGGTCAAGAAAGATTGATGATACATTATGGGCATACAGAACTGCATTCAAAACACCAATTGGTATGTCACCATACCAAATAGTGTTTGGGAAATCATGTCATCTTCCTGTGGAACTTAAACATAGAGCATATTGGGCTACTAAATGGTTGAATTTTGATTCAACCAAGGCTGGAGAAAAGAGAGTGCTACAGCTACATGAACTGGAGGAATTCAGACAATTTGCATATGAAAATGCAAAACTGTATAAAGAAAGGACTAAAAGAATACATGACAGATTCATCCTATAGACAGAATTCAAACCAGGGCAGCTAGTTCTACTATTTAACTCTAGATTGAAATTGTTCCCTGGAAAACTCAAGTCTAGATGGTCTGGACCTTTTATGGTAAAGGAAGTATCTCCCTTTGGTGCTGTGTTACTTGAAGATCAGAGAGAAGGGAGAAAGTTTAAAGTCAATGGCCAAAGACTGAAGATTTACAATGGAGGAGAATTCAATAGGAACACCTTTTGCATTAACTTGGTTTCTCAGCAGTGAGGAACATTTAACGTCAAGCTAGTGATGTTAAAAGAGCGCTTTATGAGAGGCAACTCACATTTCTGAACCATTTTTACTCTATTTGCATTTTACTTAAACTTTTGATAATTCTTTATTTCAATTTTTGCAATTTTCTGATTTTAGATTCTGTTTTATATGTGTTTTAGGAATAATGTGTTAATTCAATGAAGGTTCATGTTGTGGATGCATAAATGAGATGATTGAAATTGAATGCATGAGGCACTTAAGTTTCTAAGGAGTTTTGAATAACAAAAGGAGTCACTATTTTGCAAAAAAGTGATAACACGTAGTTTTAATTACAGGGTTCCATTCTGAACAATCACTTTTGCTGATAAAAGTGATCACGCAGAGGAGCAAGGAATGACACCCTTCTCTAGAACAATCACTTTTACTGATAAAAGTGAACACGCAAAACCCTTTGGAAGACACCCTTCTCTGGAACAATCACTTTTTCCAGTGAAAGTAACCACGTCCAGGTTTAAATAGAGGTAATGTGATGCGCGTAGTTACTTTTTCCAATAATAGTGATCACGCACATGAGTAATGTGTAGTTACAAGTCAAGGTTGATGTGCGTTACCACTTTTTCTAGGAATAGTAATCACGAAGAAGGATACCACCTGCGCGTGATCACTTTTTCCAGAAAAAGTGAACACACGCAGCGCTCATTTCAAATTACTCAATGCAAAGCCCTCTGGAACGTTCACTATTTCTAGCAATAGTGAACACGCACATGCTATTTACCCTCAAAGCGTTCACTATTGCTAGCAATAGTGAACACGCACACAGCATCACCTCTACAACTTCCATTTTTTTCTGAAAAAAGTGGCCACGTGCAGTAAACGTGTCCATTAAAATGCATAAAAGGAACCACGCAGAGCCATTTTTCAGAATCTCAAATCTTCATTTCTTCATCTCATTTCTCAAATTCTTGGTTTTTCTAACCCTTGCCGAACGAAATTTGTTTCTAAGAAATCAATTAAAGTTCATTCTGCACATTTCTCCAAATCCAGGTCAGTATTCTACTTCTCTGATTTAGAAATTAGGGTTCTTCATTTTGGAAAATTATGGAAAACACTGAGTAATGGAAAAATAGAAATTTTCTTGTTAATAACTAATCTGAACATGCAATTACAAGGCAATGTAGAGTAATGCGCAACAATAAACCTTCTGCGTAGCTACTATTTTTCATAAAAGTGATGACGCGCAAATCTGGAAAATTTTATAAATACCAGAAACGTTCCGGAATTGGGGGATTCTATTCATTTTCAGTTTTGTTAGTTAGATTCTCGTTAGAGGAAGTGATAGAGAGGAGTGGGGATTCGAATCTTGGAGTTTCACGAAGAGGCATTGGAGTGGAGCAACTTCCATGGCGATTCTGAGTTTCTTCTTCTCTTTCTTTTTCTTTCTCTACTGTCATGGCTGTGTAATTTCTTCATAGTTAGGGATTGTAGGTATGAAACGAACATGTTGAATTGATTTGGATCTGGATTTCAAGCTTTGGAATAGATTGAGTGATTGATTCTGCACTTTATGTAGTAATTGAATAGAAATTTGGTTAACTAATTTCAGAGGAACTCTTGTCAATGGAAATTGAATTTGTTCTTTAGAACTGAACCAATCAGCGAGATTATAGTTTTCTTAGGGATAAGAGGCTTTGATCTTGCAATCTTCTGGTTTCTTACACTAAAAGCAATATTGAATTGAATCAGATCTAAGGAATTAGAATGGTTTAATTGAATGTTAGGTTCACTGAGTTAAGGAATTAACCTCTGAACAATATAACGTGAAACTGATTGTCATTCTTTCCTATTGCTTGCTAATTTAGAACTTTATTGATTAAACATTGGAGTTTTAGTGAAGCAATTCCCTAGCTATGGTCTCTCCCTCTGTTATCACATAACTGTTTGTTCATTGTTCTATTTCTGCAAGTTTCTTTTACTCCTAATTGTTCTGGTTTGTTGTTATTACATGTTACTACTCTCCTTCCAATTTCAAAAAGCTCAAATGGCTATAATTCTATGAAGTGGTACTTGAAATCTAAATTCCCTATGGAGATGATATTTGGATCTTAATTTTAGTCATTACTTGCTGCAATCCTAGTGCACTTGCTAGTGTTAGATTGCGAACAACAAGTTTTTGGCGCCGTTGCCGTGGAATTGTGTATTTCAATATCATTAGTAGTAGAAGAGTAGCTAGATTGAGCATTTATTATGTGGATTTGCTTTCAAATTTCTTTCTGAATAATTTTTCTGCATCTTGTGTAGTATTCTGCATAATTGTAATTTCCATTCTGCATAATTTCTACATGATTTTATAATTCTGCAACTGTTAGATTTAAGTGTCTATATGCTTTTACTGATAGATTTTGCATGATTTCTATTGTGCATTTCTGAATACTGATTGTAGTCTAATTTTGTTTCATTTTGACTTGTATATGCGTGGTAAAAATAAGAATAAATCAATTCTGGTCTTTGATCCTGACATAGACATAACCTTGAGAAGACTGAGAAAAGAGTCTAGAGCAAAAAAAGTCATAGGAAGTGATAGTGATTTAGAAGTTGTCTATTCTCCAGAAATTTAGAATAATCCTAGAGTGAAAAGGAAACCTACACCTTTTAGACAACCAAATCCAGCAATAGAGATGGCAGAGCAAAATAGAATTAGAACATTAGGGGACTATGCTATTCCTAACATGCAAGGTTTTAACTCTTCTATAATTAGGCCAACTATTTAAGCCAACCATTTTGAGATTAAACCTGCCCTACTACACTTAGTCCAACAGGCCCTCCATCCAAAGCTACTAAGCTAAGAGGAGAAATTACATCCTTTGTGCAGTAAGAAGGATAATCATTGTATGAAGCTTAGGAAAGATACAAAGAATTGCTTAGAAGGTGTCCACATCATTGTATTCCAGATTGGATGCAATTGGAAACTTTCTATAATGGGATGAATGCAGCAACAAGAACAATGGTTGATGCTGCTGCTGGAGGTTCATTAAATACAAAATCCTTGGAAGAAGCTCAGAGAATTATTGAGATGATGGCATCTTCAATGTATCAGAATTCAAATTCAAGGAATCAAGGAAGAAACTCTAGTCATGAAGCTAAGGTTTTGGAGACTTTTCTTGCACAGAATCAGCTACAAAATCAAATGTTTTCAGAACAATTAGCTACCTTAACTCAACAAATCAACAACCTTCAAACAGGGAGTATGCCTACCAGTCAGCTAAGCTGTGATTTTTGTGGAGGAAACCATGTAAATGGTGCATGCGAGGCATCTACAAGTGAACCACAAGAATAAGTGAATTATATGAATAATTTTCAGAGACAACAGCCATCATATCCCCCAGGATTTCAATTTTTGAATAATAGAACTCAACAGTATTCTAATTGGAATAATCAATATTATGCTGCAAAGAATTCTAACTCCAATTTACCTTTTTCTAATGCAGGTCCAGCAACACAATAGCCTTATTTTCAAAGGAATCCATCCACTCAACCTCAAGGAACTCAAAAATTTTCCAAGCCTATGAATGAGAGGTTGACTGAGATGGAAGAAACCATGTTGCAATTCAGGAAGGTGATCCAAACAAGCTTCAAGAACCAAGAAGCTTCTATGAAGAAACTGGAAACACAAATTGGACAGTTAGTTGAACAACTATCCAGCAGGGATGAAGGAAGATTTCTAAGCAATACAGTGACTAATCCTAAGGAGCAATTTCAAGCCATAATTACAAGGAGTGGAGCTGTAGTTGCAAGTCCTAAACCTGCAGAAAAGAAAGTCAATGATGCAGCAGAGAGGAAAATTGAACAAGATCTACAACAAGGAAATTTTAAGCTATTGAAGAAAGATCATTCAAAAGAAAAAGAAGAAGTTCCTATGAATTCTGAGAGGAAAACCAAAAAGCAACTCTTTGAAGAAGCTTGTAAGCCAATAGATCTAGAAAAATACAAGAGGCTGCCTTATCCTCAAAGGGTTCAAAATCCTAAACAGGAGGAACAATTTGAAAGGTTTATGAATGTCTTTAAGAAATTACAGATTAACATTCCTGTTTCAGAAGCTTTGGAGCAAATGCCTTCATATGCAAAATTTATGAAAGAACTACTTTCTAGAAAAAGGAAGCTAGAGCACGACAAAACAGTACCTTTGACAGAGGAGTGCAGTGTCATTCTCAAGAGAAAGCTTCCTCAAAAACTCAAAGATCCTGGATCATTTAGCATTCCTTGTGAAATAGGAAACTGCACTGTGGGAAGAGCATTGTGTGACTTGGGAGCAAGCATAAATTTGATGCCATTGGCTGTTCTGCAGAAACTTGGCATAGAGGAAGTGAAGCCCACCAACATCACACTGCAGCTAGCTGATAAATCATAGACTTATCCATACGGAGTTGTTGAAGATTTGTTAGTTAAAATTGACAAGTTCATTTTTCCTGCAGATTTTGTAATTCTGGACATGGAGGTGGATGCTAATATTCCATTGATATTAGGAAGGCCATTTCTTGTAATAGGGAGAGCTTTAATAGATGTGCAGAAAGGTGAACTTATGCTTCAAGTTCAAGATGAGAAGGTAGTATTTAATGTGTTTGAAGCTTTAAAATATCCAGTTGAGGATAGTACATGTATGAAGGTAGATATAGTGGATGCTTTTATTACACAACACCATATTAATGAATTTGATGAAACTGCTGTGTTAGAAGAAATAATATTTGCAAGGAATGACAAATCTGAAACTCTAAATGAAGAATATATCATGGAAGTGCAACAGCAATTGGAAGCCCTGCCAATTCAAAAATCTGCAGAAAATTCAGTGAAGGAGAAGTTGGAAAAAGATGATAAAGAAGAGGAAAATCAGAAGCTAGAGCTGAAACAGCTTCCTTCCGACCTACGATATGCATTTCTGGATGAAAAACATGAGAATCCAGTTATCATCAACAATGAACTCAAGGAAGAACAAGAGGAAAAACTGCTAAGAATCTTAAGAGAACACAAATCTGCAATTGGCTGGAGTAGTGCAGATCTGAAAGGTATAAATCCTTCATTTTGTAAGCATAGAATTTTATTTGAAGAGAATTTTAAACCATTGTGCAGCCACAAAGGAGGTTGAATCCAGCCATGAAAGATGTAGTTAAGAAGGAGGTCATGAAACTGCTAGATGTAGGAATAATATACCCTATTTCTGACAGCAATTGGGTGAGTCCAGTCCAAGTTATTCCAAAAAAAGGGGGCATGACAGTTGTACCTAATGAAAAGAATGAACTCATCCCTACTAGGACTGTGACTGGATGGAGAATGTGCATAGATTATAGGAATTTAAATGATGCAACCAGAAAAACCATTTCCCACTGCTATTTGCAGATCAAATGCTAGAAAGACTTGCTGGACATTCATTTTATTGTTTCCTTTATGGGTATTCAGGATACAACCAAATAGCTGTGGATCCTTTGGATCAAGAGAAAACTGCATTTACATGTCCATTTGGAGTCTTTGCATATAGGAGAATGTTATTTGGTTTATGTAATGCCCCTGCCACTTTCCAAATGTGCATGCTTTCTATTTTTTCTGATTTGGTAGAAAACATCATAGAGGTGTTCATGGATGACTTCTCTATTTTTGGTGATTCTTTTGATGATTGCTTAGCTAATCTATCCACTATTTTGCAGAGATGTTAAGATACCAACCTTGTGTTGAATTGGGAGAAGTGCCATTTTATGGTACAAGAAGGCATTGTCCTTGGTCACAAAATTTCAGAGAAAGGAATGGAGGTGGACCAAGCTAAGATAGAAGTCATTAGTAAATTGCCTCCACCTATCAATGTTAAGGGGGTTAGAAGTTTTTAGGACATGCTGGTTTTTATAGAAGGTTCATAAAAGATTTTTCCAAAATTGCTAAACCTCTGAGTAATTTACTTATAAAGGATACTGACTTCATATTTGATGATAATTGCTTGCATGCATTTTCTGTTTTAAAAGAGAAATTGATTTATGCACCTATCCTTGCAAAACCAGATTGGAAATTACCTCTTGAACTCATGTGTGATGCAAGTGATAGTGCAGTGGGTGCTGTGTTAGGACAGAGAAAAGATAGGAAATTGCATCTTATTTACTATTTAAGCAAAGTGTTAAATCCTGCACAAGTAAATTACACAACAACAGAAAAAGAACTTCTAGCTGTTGTATATGCTTTTGATAAGTTCAGATCATATTTAATGGGTTCGAAAGTGATTGTATACACTAATCATGCTGCTCTTAAATATCTTTTGACAAAACAGGATGCAAAGCCCAGATTATTAAGATGGATTCTACTTCTCCAAGAATTTGAGCTAGAGATCAAAGACAAGAAAGGGAAAGAAAATGGTGTTGCTGACCACCTATCCAGATTACCATTGGAGAGTTTAACCATTGAATCATTGGAAATAAATGAAGAATTTCCAGATGAAAAGCTGTTTGCAGTGGAAAACATGCCTTGGTTTGCTGACATTGCAAATTTTAAGGCCACTCAATTCATCCCAAAGAGGTTTACTTGGCAGCAAAAGAAGAAGTTTTTACATGACAGCAAATTCTATGTGTGGGAAGACCCATACCTGTTCAAAATTGGAGTAGATGGATTACTTAGAAGGTGCATTCCACAAAGTGAGCAAGCTGAGATACTATGGCATTGTCACAATTCAGAATATGGAGGCCACCATGCAAGTTCAAGGACTGCTGCAAAAGTTTTGCAAGCAAGTTTCTTTTGGCCTACACTCTTCAAAGATGCCAAGAAGTATGTGGAAAACTATGATAAATGTCAAAGAACTGGAAATATTTCAAGAAGACATGAGCTACCATTAACCAACATCCTAGAAGTAGAGTTATTTGATGTATGGGGGATTGATTTCATGGGACCATTTCCCCCATCATTCTCACACGAATACATTCTAGTTGCAGTGGATTATTTTTCTAAATGGGTAGAAGCAATTCCTACCAGATCAAATGATGCAAACGTAGTGATTTCTTTTATAAGAAAGAACAATTTTTTCAAGATTTGGTGTGCCTAAAGTGCTGATAAGTGATGGAGGTACTCATTTCTGCAACAAGTTTCTTGAAGCTCTATTAATGAAATATGGTGTGAAGCATAAGGTTGATACTCTATACCATCCATAAACAAGTGGACAAGTGGAGGTTTCAAATAGAGAAATTAAGCAAATTCTAGAGGAAGTAGTGAACAGCTCAAGGAATGATTGGTCAAAGAGGCTGGATGATTCATTGTGGGTATATAGGACTACTTTTAAAACTCCAATTGGTATGTCTCCATATTAGTTAGTATTTGGAAAGGCCTGTCACCTACCCCTAGAGCTGGAACATAGAGCATATTGGACTACCAAATGGCTTAATTTTGATCTGTCCAGTGCTGGAAGGAAGAGAGTTCTGCAGCTGCATGAATTGGAGGAATTCAGACAACAAGCTTATGAGAATGCAAAGTTGTATAAAGAAAGAACCAAGAGAATCCATGACAAGTTTATTCTGTAAAAAGATTTCAGACCTGGCCAGCAAGTGCTGCTATTCAATTCAAGATTAAAATTGTTTCCAGGGAAACTGAAATCTAGATAGTCTGGACCATTTTTAATTGAGGAGACTTCTCCCTTTGGAGCAATTCTTATAAAAGATCAGAAAACAGGGAGGGAATTCAAGGTTAATGGTCAAAGATTGAAGATCTATCATGGAGAGGAGTTTGCAAGGAACATATCATGCTTGAAATTAGTTCCTCTTGAGTGAGGAACAACTAATGTCAAGCTAGTGACATTAAAGAAGCGCTTTGTGAGAGGCAACTCACATTTCTAACTCATTTTCAGCTTTTTGTATTGTTTTAGGAGTTTGCATTTCATATTTTGTAGTTTCTGCAATTTGTAATTCTGCATATTCATTTTTTTTATAATTTCCTGCAAGTTCTGTTGCATCTGATTTTCTAAGGTGCATATGGATGCTTAAATTGAGAATTGATGAGGTGAATGTGAATTTAAGGGTTTAAAATTCTGCATAATCAGATTTAACAAATTTTTGAAAATTATGCATAATGTATGTGAATAGTTTACTGAATCTGATTTGCTGAGGTACATTTGGGATATTTGAATTGAGATTCAATGTTAAAGTGTGAATTTGATGAATTAGAGTGTGGGAAGTGAGTTAATTGAGAATTTCAAAGCAATTGGTTAATGAAAGGAGTCACTTTGTTGCAGAAAATAAGCTACGTAGAGAATGCATTTTGAGGATTTCTGCTAGAACAATCACTTTTATTGATAAAAGTGATCATGCAGAGACAGATGGGAAAATAAGCTCTCTGGAACATTTTCTTTTTCTAACAAAAGTGGCTACACACAGGTAAGTATACCCTGGACCTCTGTGCGTTATTACTTTTATTAACAAAAGTTGCAACGTAGCTGCGCGTTATCACTTTGCCTAGCACTAGTGACAACGCGCTTCTTACTCTGAAAAAACACACTCTCTGGAACATTCACTCTTATGGATAATAGTGATGATGCTAGGAGTCAGAAAAGTTGCGCGTGGTCACTTTTTCTCATAAAAGTGTTAACACGCAACCATAAACCTTCTGCGTGGCTACTATTTCGCATAAAAGTGATAATGCGCAAATCTAGGAAATTCTATAAATAACAGAAACGTGCAGATTTTTCAGAGTTCAGTTTTATTTTTCTGTTTTTCTGTTAGATCTAGTTGAGAGAGATTGAGAGAGAAGATTGGGGTCAAGTCTTGAAGCTTCCACAAAGAGGAATCGGATTGGAGCTTCCGGCCATGACTTCTTGGAGTTCTTCTTCTTCTTCTTCTTCTTTCTCTTTCTCTTCTCCCATGTCTGAGTAGTTTTCTTGTAGTTAGGGGTTTATGGAACTCGAATTGATGTATTGATTTGACTCTTGCTTCTAGATTTTGAGTTCTTGGATTAATTGAATTGTGAATTCTGTTTTTCTTGCAATCTATGAATGGAAATTCGTTTGATTCATCTTAGAGGAACAATTACCAATGGAAGTTGGATTTGCTTCTCCGATCTGAGTTAGCAATCAGAAGTTGGGGATTTCTCAAGGATAAGGAGACCTAATTCTGCAATCTTAAGGTTCTAAGTCTTAATGCAACTTGAAATTGAACTTCACCTAAGGGATTAGGGTGGTTTAGTTGCTTGTTAGGGTCAATGAGTTAAGGAATTAACCTTTGGCCATTGCTATGTGAAACTGATTGTCAATTAACCAAGTTCTTGAATGTTCAAAGGCATAATTGAATTAATACTGATATTCTTGTGAAGTAAATTCCTAACTATTCTTCATTCCCATCTCAATTCATCACATTGTTATACTCTGTTTTTCTGCAAGTTAATTCTCTGTATTGTGCTGGTTTACTGCTATTATATGTTACAATTCTCTTTCTAAAATTCGTATGGCTCAAATGGTTATAATTTTGTGAAGTGGTACTTGAAATCTAAATTCCCTATGGAGACGATATTTGGATCTTAAATTTACTCATTACTTGCTGCAATCCTAGTGCACTTGCTGGTGTTAGATTGCGAACAACAAGTTTTTGGCGCCGTTGCCGGAGAATTTTGAATTTCAATATCATTAGTAGCAGAAAAGTAGCTAGATTGAGCATTTATTTTTGTTGTTTTTTTGCATAATTTCTCTGCATCTTGTGTAGATTTCTGCATAAGTTCTACTGTTTTTTGCATAAAGTTTTTGCATTCTTTTGCATTTTCTGCATAATCTCGTTTTTCATGTTTCTGCATAATTTAAACTTCATTCTGCATAATTTTTATGTTTTCTACATTCTTGAATTTCTGATTCTGATAGAATTAACATTGTATTTTCTGCATAATTTTGTTTTTCATTCTTCTGCATAATTTTAATTTTTGTTCTGCATAAATTTCTATGTTTTCTACATATTTTGTTTTGTAGCTTTTGCATTTTTCTGCATAATCTTGTTTTTTATTTTTCTGCATAAATTTCTATATTTGTTGCATGTTATGTTTTGTAATTTTCTACATAATTTCATATTTCATTTTTCCTAGTTACAAATTTGATTAGACTTTTGTTTTCTTTCTTTTTGTATGCAAGGAAAAACCAGAAAAATAAGTTGCTCTATTGTTTGATAGCAACCATCATGTATCATAATTTTTATCAAAGCCAAGTTGTAAGAATAGAAGCTTATGAACCATATACTCTTAATGCTTTGATTAATAATTTTCAAGCTAGAGTTGCCCAAACTAACCCATTGGTGTGTGATTTTTACAGTGAAAATGATTTGAATGAAACATATGATGTGGCTGCACCAGAATTTCAAGAAGAAATCAATTTTGGAGGAAATTTTGAAAGATCTGAATATAAATTTCCTCATGAATATCAATATCAAACTAACATGAGTCAGCCATATTATGATTGGAATCAACAAATGTCAGCTGCAACAACACCTTTCTCAAGTCCTCATTCTTCACAGCCTTACTTTCAAGTGTCATATTCTCAACCTCAAGGAGGACTGCAGCCTTCACAGACTTTTCCAAAAAGAATGAATGAACTTGAAGAAACTTTACTCCAATTCATGGAATTTACTCAATCAAGTTTAAGAATCAAGATACATCCATGAAGAAGATGGAGAAGCACATAGGACAAATTTCATAGCAATTGTTAAATAGGAATGATGAAAAATTACCTAACAATACCATTGTAAATCCAGTAGAGCAAAGCCAAGTTGTCTGTACAAGGAGTGAAGTGGAAGTTTCAAGTCCTAAAGCTGCTGAGAAAGAGGAGGCATTAGATAAATCTGAAGAAAAAAAGATTCAAGATAATCAACAAGAGGATTGCAAGGAAGAGCAGTTAATGATTTTAAAGAAAGAAAAACCAAAGGACAGCAACAAGACATAACAAAAAAAAAAACAAAAACCGTTTGTTTGAAGATGAACCTAAGCCAATGGATGAAGCTAAACACAAAAAGCTTAAATTTCTTCAAGGAGGGTAGAATGTCAAGCAGGAAAAACAGAAGAATGATTTTGTTATAAGAGAAGTCCTTGCTATAATGACATATAAAGACAATGAAAAGGAGGGAAAGAAACTTAATGATTATACCAAACTGCTGGAAATCCCTCCACTTTTATTTCTCTCAAGTTCTGAATTAAATGAAGAACTACAAGTTGGTGAGAAAAAGGGGAAACGGTTAAAGATAGAGCAAGAGCCGTTATCATCAAAATCATCTCTTAGAACCAAAGATCAATAGGCGTCAAGCTAGTGACGTTAAAGAAGCGCTTTGTGAGAGGCAACTCACATTTCTAACTCATTTTAAGTTTTTTTGTATTGTTTTAGGAGTTTGTATTTCATATTCTGTAGTTTCTGAAATTTGTATTCTGCATATTCATTTTTTTTTAATTCCCTGCAAATTCTGCTGCATTTGATTTTCTGAAGTGAATCTGATAGTTGATTAGAGATTTGATGTGGTGAATGTGTATTTGAAGGTTTAAAATTTTGCATAATCTGAAACTTCTGCAATTTGATTCTGCTGCATATCTCTGCTGAAGTGAATTTGGTACTTGATTTGAGATTCAATGTTTAGAATATGTATCTGCAGAATTAGAAATCTGTATAATCATGTTTTGCAATTTTATCTAAGTTCTGCAAATATGTTGTTGCAGCTGTTTTTCTTAATTAAATCTGATAAATAATTAGAGATTTGGAATTGAGAGAAGTAAATTGAAGGATTAGAGTATGAGAAGTGAGTTAATTGAGAGTTTAGATGAATTTGATTAATGAAAGGAGTCACTATGTTGCAGGAAAGAAGCTACGCAGAGAATACATTTTGAGGATCTCTGTTGGAACAATCACTTTTACTGACAAAAGTGATCACGCAGAGGCATCAGGGTAATACGCTTCTCTGGAACAATCACTTTTACTGATAAAAGTGATTACGCAGAGACAGATGGGAAAACTAACTCTCTGGAATGCTTCCTTTTATTGGCAAAAGTGACTATGCACAGGTAAGTATAACCTAGACCACTGTGCGTTATTACTTTTATTAACAAAAGTTGCAACATAGCTGCGTGTTATCACTTTTCCCAGCAATAGTGATAACGCGCCGCTTACTATGAAAAATACACTCTCTGGAACATTCACTCTTATGAATAATAGTGATAATGCTGGGACTTTCAATAACATAAAGGTCACTTTTACTCTCAAAAGGAGCCACGTGCTCAAGCGTGCCTATAAATACTGCTAAGAGTGAATACGCACATACGCTTTTAAACCTAAAATTCCTTCCCTCTCTGAGAGCTCTCTAACCCTCAATCTCTACATTGTGCTTTAGAAGATTTTTCTTCCCTATTCCATATTCGAGCATCATTTCTGCATCTCCAACCAAGGTACATTTCCTTTATTTCTGAAATCTGTGATTGGAGTTTTGTATCTATTTAAATATTTTGGGGAAATTGTTGAAAAAGGATAACCAGGAATGTTTTGATCCATTTAAATCAATCTGGGGAATAGAAAATAGTGAGATTAGGTTTTGCTATAATTTGAGTTTTCTGAGAAGATTCAATTCTGCATTGCACTTTTCAAATTAACAAACTTATGCAGAAATTGACTTGACCTAAAAAGAGTTTAATAACAATGTTTTGATTGAAAGATATTGAATTTGAAAGTCTGAAATTATCTATTGTGCTGTGTTCTGCATGTATTGCTTTGGACAATGTTAAGATTAGTGTTGGGAAACTATTTTGATATTATTTGCTTCAAGAATGGAATGGACAATACTCTGAATTGGTCTTTCCCTGTCAACTATGACATTTCTGCTGGGATAATTGAAACTGCATTGCACACTATATGTACCACATTTCTGCAGCATTTTAGTTGACTTAAATAGAATTGTGTGAATTGGTTGATTGAAAAATTTTGAATACGACTATTTGAAATTACCTGCTGTTATGGAATCACTTCTACATTATTCTAAAAATTACAATAAGTGAGTTGCAACAATATTTTTGAAAAATTGGATGATACTTGGATGATTTCTCTGCGTTAAGCTGATATGTTTTGAGAGTACCTACTCTGAACTTATATATGAGGATTTAACATGAATTGATTGTGAATGTTAAGTTTGTGCAGTTATGTGTAGGTAGTTATATGTTGATTTATCTTGACAATAGACTGCATGTTATATAGAAGAATTGAATTCTATTTGATTGAATTTTCTTCAGTACAAAAATCTATACTATCACAGCTGATATTACAATATTAAATTGTCTAATTGCTCCTTCATTTGCAGAAACTGAAAAAATGGTTAGAACTTCACTGAATACACCAGTTGAACCTTCTAAGAAGAAGCAAGTTGGAGCTTCCACCACTCCAAGAAGAAGATCCAGCAGAAATCTTCAAGCTGGAGCAGCTAGGAGAAATCCAGCAACAAAGAGGGCTAGAACTGATGGTGTCTCAAGCTCTTCACCAATTGAAATTTCTGACCCACCTCAGACAATATCCCCTGCACCTTCACCTTCTCCACCACCTCAGAGGAGAAAGATGCAGCAGAAGACTAGTTTAGGAATTTATTTTTCTGTCATTAGGAGTTTTATAAATTGATGTAGTTAAGTTTCAAACTTTTTGGGTTGTAATTACAATTTGGTACAATTTGAGTTAATTTTCACATATCTGTTCTGCATTTATGCTAGCTTTCTTATTAATTACCTTTTACTTGCTAATGGATGGAATTTTGGTGTTTTGTGCTGTCACACTCTTTACAACTGCTGTTGCAATGAAGGTAAACTGACTAGCAAGTGTACTAGTGTTGTTGTAGCAAGTTATAAAAAATTTTAGAATCAAATTGAGTTCCAAGTATCGTCCTCAGGGAATAAAGTTCTCAATTACCACTTCACAAGATCACAATTAGTTGAGCTTTACAAATTTCAGATGGAATTGGTATGAATGTATCAAAAATGAAATTAGAAAGTAAAACAGAACAGTTAGTACAAAAGTATATAGTAAACAGATGTAGAAAGAGTAGTTAGGAAATTGTTTCACCAAAACTTCAACATTGAATCAATAAAGTTCTGAACTTTCAAGCATTTAGATGGAATGACAATCAGTTTCACGTTGTATTAATCAAAGGACAATCCCTTGCCTCAATGAATCTAGCATCTAATCAAATCACTCTAATCCCTTAGATCTAATCCAATCAAATGCTGCATTAAGTTTAAGAAACCAAAAGATTGCAAGATTAAGATATCTTATCCCTAAGAAACCAATAACCTTGGCAATTAATTCAGATCTGAGAAACAAATTCAATTCCCATTGATAAGAGTTCCTCTATGATTAGTTGATCAAATTTCCATTCAATCACTACTTTAACAGCCGAATCAATCACTCAATCCAATCTAAAACTCAAAGTTCAGATCCAAAATCAATTCAACATTTCCATTTCAGATTCACAGTTCCTAACCACAAAGAGTTTAAGCAAACATTACAAAAAGAGAAGAGAAGAGAAGAGGAGAAGAGAATGAACAAAGAAGAAACATCTTCAAGCCAATCTCCAATCTGATCCCTCAAGAAATGAAGCTTGGTGTTCGTCCTCAATCTCCCTCTCTGACTCTCTCAACAACAAAAACAAATGAAAAATGAAAAATGAACAAAAACTCCAAAATTCCTGAGCTAACTGCCTTTTATAGAATTCCCGCTCTGCTGGCGTGATCACTTTTTCCAGCAATAGTAATCACGCAGAGGCTAATTCTTCATTTCCACTTGCGCATGTTCACTTTTGCTGGTGATAGTAGCCACGCACACTTCAAAGTGTTCACTTTTGTTGAAAATAGTAGCCACGTAGAAGCTTCCTTTGCTAATGTCATGCGCGTGTTCACTTCTGCTGGAAATAGTGAACACGCAGAAGCTGCTTTCTTGCGCGTGTTCACTTTTGCTGGTAATAGTGAACACGCGCAACTACTCTTCTTGGAGGACTCTCTGGAACGCTCACTTTTTCCAGAAAAATTGATTACGCAAAAGCTCTTCTCATTGCAACCTCTCTGGAACGATCATTTTTGCCAGCAAAAGTTATTACGCAGAAGCTCTTCTCCATTTTATGGTTCTGGAGTGATCACTTTCACCAGCGAAAGTGATCACTCACAGGCTGTTCTTCAATTATCAACTTCTTTCCTCCAATTTTTGCTACTTTTCTTCTATTTTTCCTTTGATCATCCAATCCTCATGAACTTAGCTCAGAATTCCTTACAAAGACATACTTGAAATGTCACTTTTTACATAGAAAAATCAATGAATTTTAAAATAACTATGTTTAAAAGTGACATGCAACATTTTATTAATTTTTTAAGGGTTTTCTACTATTTCTAGCATGTTTTCTTTATTAATTGCACTAAAAACTATTGTAAAATACTAGTAAAATATGGATTCATCATGTGCAGAGAATGTCACACACACAACACTCACACACATTGGATGGTGACACTTGCACAAGCTGCCATGAAAGGGGGGTTTCATTCTCTACCTCTTGTTCAAGTGTTAGCTTCACATTACACTGAATTGTTTTTGAAAAACACCAAAATACTAGAATAGATAATAAACTGCTGGCTGTGAATCAAATAAAAATGATTGACAATTTTGTGAATTGTGTGAATTTCTTTTTAAGTTGTTTTTTCCATTCTCAAAATGAGATCACACTTGTATTTTCAAAAATGAGGCAGTTGCCACTAGGTGCATATATTTCTGAAAAGTGCATTGTGTTTTCATTAATCCACATGATCACTTATAAATACCTAGTGAGATTTAAGCTGTCTAATTCTTTTTCTTGCGTGATTAATCATATTTGGCTGCATTCTCTAGAACTTGCCCTTGTTCTTAATTGAATATGCACGTTACAGTTTTCACCCACATGATAGAGGCCATGATTGATATCCTTAGTTAGCCTAAAATGCCTACCCTTATGATTAATTGCCCTAGTTTACCCCTTTGAGCTTAATATTCCTTTTTTCTTGAATTAACTTTATTACAAGCCCTGCTGAAAAACTAATTTTACCATTCAATTAATCAGAGGCATTGTGAGTTTAATCAAGAATGAGTTTTAAAACTAAGTTTGGGGTAGCATCCATTTGTGTTGCTTGAGGACAAGCAAATTTATAAGTTTGGGGTAGGGGAATAACAAGCTATCTAAAGTCAAGAAGGCTATCTAAAGTCAGAAAATAAAAATACAGTGTTGCAGAAAAATAAAGAAATTATGCAGCAAAACTGGCTGCAGGAAATTCTGAAAAGTGAAAAAAAAATTGAGTTCAAGAGAAAAAGAATTGCAGTAAAATGCTGGAGAAAAATTTTTGAACTCAGAAAAGCAAGGAAAAAAAAAATCAACATGACAATTCTGCTGCACAAAAACAAAGTGTTTGCTGCAATATTAAGGAAGTTAAGGAGAAATGAGGCAAAACCATATTAGTTTTTAAGTCATTCACTCAAAATGCCTCTGATTTTTTTTTAAATTGCAAATTGCTTCTTATTTTGTTCAGTATCTGCCTTAACCTAAGCCATGCTATAACCTGTAAAAAGCCCTCTGGATGTGTGATTAACTGTATTAAGCAGAGGAGATGGAGAAATTGGGCAAGCATATGGTAGAGTGCAGCTGAATTGATGATTATAGAGAGAAAACAGTTCCTAAACACTGTTGAGTAATGAGGGAAACACTGTCCAATGAGAAGTGATCATGATTTTTAATGTTTCTCACATGAACTTGGCTGATATATATTCACTTAGATAGCAATTATTGCTTAAAACTTGAGGAATACATTGTGATTGCCATGCTGAGTAATTGGAAAAACATCTTAAATGAAAATTATGCAGAAAACACAGAATTATAAATTGGAAAATTCTGATATAGCAGTTTGTGAATTGGTTTTTTTGAAAATTGGAAGAATTACCCTTGGTTTAGTTTGATTTGCTTGAGGACAAGCAAAAATTCAAGTTTGGAGTAGTGATGAATCCATATTTTTACTGATATTTTAGCATAATTCTACCACAATTAATAAGAAAAATATATGAAGAAAGCAAAAAAAACTCAGAAAAAAAGAGAAGGAATTGAAGTTTGTTTACATATGTAGTTATCTTAGCAATTGTAGAAATTTTGCTTAGAAATTAAGTTTTTAATCTTGTTTTTGAAGGAATAAATTGAGTAAGGATCATGGAAATGGAGGCTTGATGACAAGGAAGAAGAAAGAAGCAAGTTTGGACTCCAAAAACACAAGACCAAGAAAGTGCAGACTGGGCGTGATCACTATTGTCAGTAAAAGTTCTTGAATGTTCAAAGGCATAATTGAATTAATACTGATATTCTTATGAAGTAAATTCCTAACTATTCTTCATTCCCATCTTAATTCATCACATTGTTATACTTTGTTTTTCTGCAAGTTAATTCTCTGTATTGTGCTGGTTTACTGCTATTATATGTTACAATTCTTTTTCTAAAATTCGTATGGCTCAAATGGTTATAATTCTATGAAGTGGTACTTGAAATCTAAATTCCCTGTGGAGACGATATTTGGATCTTAAATTTACTCATTACTTGCTGCAATCCTAGTGCACTTGCTAGTGTTAGATTGCGAACAACATATGACTATTGAAAATTACGTGCTGTGATGGAATCACTTCTACATTAGTCTGAAAATTACAATAAGTGAGTTGCAGCAATATTTTTGAAAATTGGTTGAAACCTAAACATATTGCATATTGCTCTGCGCTACCCTAATTCTTTGTGATAGTGAACGCACACTGAACTTCCAAATTAGGAGTATCAAAATTTCTCTGAAATTGATTGATTAATGTTATGCATCTATATTGTTGCATCTATATAATACATGTTCTGATAGCATACTTAAATTCACATTCTGAGGCTATTTGGTTCAAAATAGAATGGATAATACTCTAAATAGGTGTTCTCTGTCATGTATGCTAATTTGATGGGATAGTTGAAATCACATTGCATCATATGAACCATATCTCTGCAGAAGTCTGAATTGATGGCAACAGAATTTTTTGAAACTGTGCGATTGAAAATTAGAATTTATGACTTTGGTGAAATTGAGTTAGACATTAAACTGGGATTAACTGAAGTGCATACTTAATTGAAAAATGAATAAAAACCTATAAACTTTTGCTGACAGTACAGAATTGTTTTGAAAATTGGTCATGAGTTATAAGAATCTGTCTGCTTTAATTTGATATTTTCTAAGAATGTGTACTCTAAACGCCTACAGCAGGATTTTATTTGCTTTCCCTATGAATGCTTTGTGCAGCTGGGTGTGGGTAGTTGAATGAGCATAGTGTTAAACAATGATTGTCTGTAAACTATTTGCTGGAATTTTCTACAAGCATAGAAATATCATATGTGTTAAAATTTTACATTTTCTTTTGCAGAAATTGAAAAATAGTCAGAACTTCATTCAATACACCAGTGGACCCTCATAAGAAGAAGCAAGCTGCATCTTCCACAACTCCTAGAAGAAGATCTAGCAGAAATCTTCAAGTTGCAGCATCAGAGAGGGCTAGAACTGATGGTGTCTCAAGTTCTTCACCTATTCAAATCTCTGACCCACCTCAACCAAGATCACCTGAACCTTCACCTTCTCCGCCACCTCAAACAAGATCTCCTGCATCTTTACCTTCACCATCACCTCCACCAAGAACAACTGCACCCTCAGGATCTTCACCACCTACCACACATGATCCCAGATTCAGAAGTTTGGCTCATGAAAACTTTTTTAGAGCCAACATTCTAAGAAGAAAAATTGTTCCTGACAGAGCATTCCAAATAGTTGGGAACAATTATCCAGAATTCAAAGAGGAAATCCAAAGAAGAGGCTAGGAATTCTTTTGTGCAACAGCTGGCTTGGGTTGGAGGGAAATAACTCAGGAATTTTATGCCAATGCCATGAGGTTTAAGGGAAACCGAATCCCTAAGTTCAGCTCCATGGTCAAAGGCATGAGGATTGACTTCTCACCAGCAAACATCAACAGGGTGCTGGAAATTAATTCTACACAACATGCTGCACAGCTGGACTTCAAATCATTTAAGGAAAGTCCAGATATTGATTTTGTGTAGATTCTGGAAATGATTGGTAAACCAGGCACCATATGGGAGCTGAACCAATCTAAGAAGCCAAAGCACATCATCACCAAGAATCTTCTGCCCTTTTCCAAAGTGTGGATCATGTTCATCTTCAACTCCTTCATACCTGTTAAACATAGCTCCACACTGGCTGTCAAGAGGGCTGCTTTGTTGTTTGCCATAGTCTCTGACATCTACATAGATGTGGGAGAAGTTATAAGTAACTGCATTTTGGGAATCCTGAAGACAAAAAGGGATTCATTAGCCTTTCCTTCAATAATCACATTACTTTGTGAAGATGCAGGAGTAGAATTTGGAGATTACCAAGAGAAGATCAAAGCTGCACCATCCATTTCTACAGCTCTGATAAAAGAGATTTATGCTACTGTCTCCTGCACTTCTGCAACTCCAATTCCTTCACAATACAAGAAAGAGAAGCCTATGATGATGAAGGACACTCTGAAGCAACTAGCTGAAGGGCAGAATCAATTGGCTGAAAGGCAGAATGAGCTGCACAATAGCCTAAAAGCTGGAGTTATGTTAATGGAATGTATCATGCTGAATATTGGTCAAAAATTGGGAATGACCAAAGATGAAATGTATCATACTCCAGATTTGGCAGAGAATGCTCAGTGCCTTTGTTCTTCTGTGTTAAAGAATATGCCAATATACAGAACCCACTTTCCTCAGCCAACATTTGAAGAGGTAGTGGAAGAAGAAGAAGAAGAAGAAGAAGGTTCTGAAGAAGAAAGCTCAGAGGAGGAAGATGCAGCAGAAGACTAGTTTAGGAATTTATTTTCTGTTATTAGGAGTTTTGTAAATTTCAGTAGTTTCAAACTTTTTGGGTAGTAATCACAATTTGGTTTAATTTTCACATACCTGTTCTGCATTTATATTAGCTTTCTAACTAATTGCCTTTCTCTTACTGACCATTGATGGAATTCGGGTGTTTTGTGCAGAGAATGTTACACTCACACACATTGGATGATGACACCTGCACAAGCTGCCATGAAAGAGGGGTTATTCCTTACCTCTTAATTCATGTGTTAGCTACATAATACATTAGACAATTCCTGATAATAATATAGATTATGAGCTATTTTTTGCGAATTAAATGCAAGAGGATTGAAATTTTGTGAATTCTGTTGAATTTTTTTTATGTTGTTTTTCCCATTCTCAAAATGAGATCACACTTGTATTTTCAAAAATGAGGCAGTTGCCACTAGGTGCATATATTTCTGAAAAGTGCATTATGTTTTCATTAATCCACATGATCACTTATAAATGTCTAGTGAGATTTGAGCTGCCTATTTCTTTTTCTTGTGTGATTAATCATAATTGGATGCATTCTCTAGAACTTGCCCTTGTTCTTAATTGAATATGCATGTTTACAGTTTTCACACACATGATGGAGGCCATGTTTGATATACTTAGTTAGCCTAAATGCCTTCCCTTATGCTTATATGCCCTAGTTTACCCTGTTGAGCTCAATATTCCTTTTTCTTGAATTAACTTCATTACAAGCCTTGTTGAAAAACCAATTTTACCATTCAATTAATCAGAGGCATAGTGAGTTTAATAAAAAATGAGCTTTAAAACTAAGTTTGGGGTAGCATCTATTTTGTGATTGCTTAAGGACAAGAAAATTTATAAGTTTGGGGTAAGGGAATAGCAGGCTATCTAAAGTAAGAAAATAAAAATAGCAGGCTATCTAATACAGTGCTGCAGAAAAATAAAGAAATTATGCAGCAAAACTGGCTGCAGAAAATTTTGAAAAGTGAAAAATATGAGTTTAAGAGAAAAAGAATTATAGCAAAATGCTGCAGAAAAAGAAAATTTGAACTCATGAAAGCAAGGAAAGAAAAATCAACATGAAAATTCTGCTACACAAAAACAAATTGTTTGCTGCAATATTGAAGAAGTTAGGGAGAAATGAGGCAAAACCATATTAGTTTTTAAGTCATTCACTCAAAATGCCTCTGATTTTTTTGAAATTGCATTTGCTTCCTATTTTATTCAGTATCTACCCTAACCTAAGCCCTGTTATAACCTGCAAAAAGGCCTCTAGATGTGTGATTAACTGTACTAAGCAGATGAGATGGAGAAATTGGGCAAGCATATGGTAGAGTGTAGTTGAATTGCTGATTCAGAGAGAAAACAACAACTAAACATTATTGAGTGATGAGAGAAACACTGTCTAGTAAGAAGTGATCATACTTTTTAATGTTTCTCACATGAACTTGGCTGATATATATGAACTTAGATAGCAATTCTTGCTTAAAATTTGATGAATGCATTGTGATTGCAATGATGAGTAATTGGATGAACATCTTAATTGAAAAATTATGCAGAAAACACAGAATTGTAAATTGCAAATCTTAGAAAAACAGTTTGTGAGATGATTCTTGAAGAATGGAGGAATTGCCCTTGGTTTAGTTTGATTTGCTTGAGGACAAGCAAAAATTCAAGTTTGAGGTAGTGATGAATCCATATTTTTACTGATATTTTAGCATAATTCTAACACATGATAAGAAAAATATATGAAGAAAGCAGAAAAACTCAGAAAAAGAGAAGGAATTGAAGTTTTGTTTAAATTTGTAGCTATCTTAGCAATTGTGAAAATTTTGCTTAGGAATTAAGTTTTTAATCTTGTTTTTGAAGGAATAATTTGAGCAAAGATCATGAAAATGGAGGCTTGATGTCAAGGAAGAAGAAAGAAGCAAGTCTAGACTCTAAAAACACAAGAACAAGAAAGTGCAGATTGGCGTGATCACTATTGTCAGTGAAAGTGATCACTCCAGAGCTCAAAGAAGAAGTGAAGCCTGGGTGTTACCACTCTTATCATTAAAAGTGAGCGTTCCAGAGAGACAAAATATTAGTGAAGCCTCTGCGTAACCACTATTATCATCGAAAGTGAACGTTCCAGAGAGTCTTCAACTGGCGAGTTGCGCGTAATCACTTTTTCTCATAAGAGTGATCACGCGCAACCACTTGAGCTCTGCGTTGTCACTTTTATCAGCAAGAGTGATAGTTTCAGAGAGTGGTCAATATCAGGAAAGTTGCGCGTGGCTACTTTTTCTCATAAAAGTGTTAACGCGCAACAATAAACCTTCTGCATAGCTACTATTTTTCATAAAAGTGATGACGCACAAATCTGGGAAATTTTATAAATACCAGAAATGTTCCAGAATTGGGGGATTCTATTCATTTTCAGTTTTGTTAGTTAGATTCTCGTTAGAGGAAGTGAGAGAGAGGAGTGGGGATTCGAATCTTGGAGTTTCACAAAGAGGCATTGGAGTGGAACAGCTTCCATGGCGATTCTGAGTTTCTTCTTCTTTACTTCTCTTTCTTTTTCTTTTTCTGCTGTCATGGCTGTGTAATTTCTTCATAGTTAGGGATTGTAGATCTGAAACGAACATGTTAAATTGATTTGGATCTGGATTTCAAGCTTTGGAATAGATTGAGTGATTGATTCTGCACTTAATGTAGTAATTGAATGGAAATTTGGTTAACTAATTTCAGAAGAACTCTTGTCAATGGAAATTGAATTTGTTCTTCAGAACTGAACCAATCATGAGATTATAGTTTTCTTAGGGATAAGAGGCTTTGATCTTGCAATCTTCTGGTTTCTTACACTAAAAGCAATATTGAATTGAATCAGATCTAAGGAATTAGAATGGTTTAATTGAATGTTAGGTTCACTGAGTTAAGGAATTAACCTCTGAACAATATAACGTGAAACTAATTGTCATTCTTTCCAGTTGCTTGCTAATTCAGAACTTTATTGATTAAACATTGGAGTTTTAGTGAAGCAATTCCCTAGCTATGGTCTCTCCCTCTGTTATCACATAACTATTTGTTCATTGTTCTGTTTCTGCAAGTTTCTTTGACTCCTAATTGTTCTGGTTTGCTGTTATTACATGTTACTACCCTCCTTCCAATTTTGAAAAGCTCAAATGGCTATAATTCTATGAAGTGGTACTTGAAATCTAAATTCTCTATGGAGATGATATTTGGATCTTAATTTTACTCATTACTTGCTGCAATCTTAGTGCACTTGCTAGTGTAAGATTGCGAACAACACGCCCCGATTTTTGTAAATTAGCTAATAGCTCTTGAATCGTAATTACTTATTAGTTCTGACTTGCTAGTATCGAAATAATTAGATAGATGCTGATTTTTATTTTTATAGAATATTGATTTATTTCTGAGTTCGGAATTTTAGGATAACCGCATGCAATATATTTGGTTTCAACATCGTCCAAGAATTTTTTTGATTATGTTCAGTTGTACTGTCTAAAATACCCCTGAGAGTTTTATCCGAAAAGTCAACTTTTGTCTTATTTAAATAATTTTCAAATCATAATTATTTGCCTAAAAAAACATGAGATTTAGTAATCATTGCATTAGATTTTCAATCATTTCTTAGCCGTCAAAATTATTGCACGGAATCTCACGAAATCTAGTAATCATTACTTCTAAGATTTCCAAATTTAGTATCGGCCACTAGATTTTCATGCAACGAGACCTTGTCCCTCAATTTACAAACATCGTGATTACCTGAATCTTCCGAAATCTAGTATCGACCACTAGAATTTCATGCAAGAAGATTTTGTCTCCCAATTTGCAAACATAATCAATTTGGAAAATTCTTTTCTTATATTCCAAAATGCCAACATCATGATTGCTTTAATCAATTGTCTTTTCTTGAATTTAGCACCACATCAAATGTCTCGTCCACATGTCAACCTAATCATGTCGCATTCTTTTCTGACCAATCAAATTACATGCATTTGCTGCCCAAAATCTCAACCTTGGAGTTTTGTGCCGATTTTTAGAAATTGCTCCACCAAAACTGTGTGCATGCGGCCCTAAACTATTTCATGTATTTTGCTTGCCAAAATGTACTAACTTTGCTGCAAGTTTCCCTAAAAATTCAATATTCCTACACTAAAAACCGTGACACCCTCCTTATCCAATTTCTCACGAATTTCACTTTAATCCTACTCCTTTTGGACCGTGAGCAAATTTAGGGACTTCCAAGGCTTATCCAATAAGCTAACCATGAGTTCCTAATTACCTGGGACCATTAAGACCTTGACCTTCATATAAATTGTTCATTTTATTCCATTTGCTCATTTTGTCACTCAAAAATCGAGACCTCACTTCTAATTCTCTCTCACTTGTTCTCCTTCATTCTCCATTCTCTCAAAGTCTCAAACTCTCTCAAGTTCTCTCAAGAAAAACCGAGAAGCTCCAGCCCCCCAAACTTCACAAATCCTTCATCCAAACCACCCAAACACTTCACCTCTCTATCACCAACATCTTCCTCCACCTTTCCTCCAATTTTCGTGTGGAAGGAGCTCATTTTGGAGGAGAAATTTGAAGATCCTTGTTGCTGTTTTTTCGGTCCAGCAAGCTCCTTTTGGAGATCCACAAATTCCAGCCCTTTCTCCCACCATTTCACGCCCAAAATTCAAAGGCAAGGGGGAGTTCTCACTTTTCACTTTTATTTTGCTTTCCCTTGGTTAAATTTGTGAAGAATCCTTAGAAATTTTTCATTTTTATCTTCAATGGTCTTGGATAAAATGATTGAACTCCTTGCATGTTGAGTACCTCTTGCTCTTCACTTCTATCACTTCTATGTTCTTGGTTTTATGCTTGGATGTGTTGATTTCTCTCAAAACTTGAAAGTTTTCCACGTGCATGTTAATTTCTCCTTTGTACATGTCCCAGTTTTGCTTTGCATGAAGAAATCTTTTAGAAAGTTTGAGTTTTTGACACTTGCATGTGGAATTCTTCCTTTGTACGAAATTTTGAGCTTGAAATGTGTTGGAAATCCCTTGTACATGTCTCGATTTTGCCTTTGCATGATTGGAATTCTTAATTTTATGATGATCCACCCTTGAGGCCATAATCCGTGAGCTTGCATGTTGCCTCTTTTCACTTGCATGTTGAATTTTAACTTTGTAACTTACTTTCTTCACTTCTAAAGTTTTGGTTTTGCCTTGCATGAAGGAATCCTTGGAAAAAGTTTAGATTTTGACATTTGAATGTTGATTCCCTACCCTTGCATGTGTCGGATTCATTGTTCTAAAAGCTTGGTTATTTTGAAAAAGTTATTTTCAAGGTCTTTGGAAAAATCAAATGGTTGAGTGCTAAAAACCACCTTGTGTTGCCTCGGTTTGACCTTTTTGAACATAATCTATTGCTAAAAATTAAAGTCCTGCACTTGGATGATGAAACCTTATGTTTGCATGTTGATTTTTTCCTATTTTGCTTATTTTGAACTTGACAAAAAAATGAATTTTAAAAGGCTGGACAGTTTTGATTATTATGAGGAAAAAGGTTGAAGTTTATATATGTTGAAACCTTGGAATATTTGGAAAGGATTGGTATGATTCATTGGAATTAATTTCACAAAAAGAAAAAGGGAAAATTGCTTGGATGGTCTCGGTTTTGGCATTTAAAGTGTTGCAAAAAATTAGAAAATATCTTGTACGCCTTGTCTTGTGTAAGGAAGCAAAAAATGAAATTGAAAGTGTCTTGCCATGACTTGATTTGATTGAACCATGCTGAAATTACTTGTTTGAGAGGTTGATGGTTGCTTGTAAATTTTGCATGATTATCCTTGGATGAAAATTAGTGCAAACTTGAATTTACTTGATTTTGATGTGGAAATTCATGAAATTTACTTGAGTAAATTACTGGAAAAATGTGAAGGATGTGAGGTAGGTACTATTCATCCTTGATAATTATGTTTGGAAAACTTTGAAGTATGTTTGAAGTGATACTTGGCTGAAAACTTGGGTTGCTTACTATTCATTGTGAATAATGTTATGGAATTACTATTTGAGAGCATCACATGCATCATTTGCATACCTTATGAAAGAATTGATGAATTATAACAATGTGCAGTGAAAATGATTATATAATATTGCAATGTTGATAATCTAGAGCCTTTGAGGGCTGTTTGATGGGAATGGACCATGAATATGATTGGGATTATTAGAAGTGCTATGATCTAATTGTTTTGTGAGTGGTTGAGCATTGAGAACGAAAAATCAGCAAGTGACAATGCAAGAAAATGTGAAAAATAGAGAGGATAGGACTTTGAATATTTGTGAATTAAGTTGATTAAGTTGGTGGTATAGAAAGAACCTAAGTTTGATTTATCTTCCCTAATAAAGAGTGAAAAACTGAAAGGTAACACCTTTAGATTATTATGAATTAACTTGTTTAATTGATTGTTTAGAGAGGAATTAAGTTTGATGATTTGTTCTTTCATGGAGAGAAAAATCGAGAGGTAGAAATCAAGAGAGCAAGAGTTTGAGTGGAATGATTTATGGTTCAAAAGGTGTTAGAGATTGATGGAAATAAACGTAAAGGTTAGGATGAACTTGAAAGGAGAGTTTACAAGGATTGAAGAATGGGATTGTGCTAAATTGATAGAGAGATTGGACTTGAAATGTGAAAGAAAGAGTAAATTAAGAAAAAGGAAATGAATTATGAAGCCTTGAATGATTTGCCTAAGCTGTGGTCCAATATATTATGTGTTGCACTAAAATTATCCATGAGTGTGAAATTATAAAACCATGAGATTATGAAATTACGATGAGAAATCTATGTTATGCTCTGAGTTCCTGAAATATACTATCTTGAATTATTATGAACTCATTGAGAATTATTGTGAAACTCATAGAATCTATCTATCCATGATAAGGCATATGACTCATGGAGATTATCTATCCATGTTGCTAAGTCTATGATGACTTCTAGCTTTATGCTATATGCTATAATTCTAAGTCCATGGTGACTTTTATTATTACTGTGCAATAGCCCCAAGTGGCTGAATGAAATGAGTTGAGAAAACTATCACAAGAAAACTGAAAATGCTACTTCATGCATCATATTATCTTTTGAAACGACTTGATGGCACTTTTAACGACGACGAAGATGAAGATGAGGGAGAAGAAAATACACCACACTCAACAATACACATTCACACACACACATTTATACGCAAGCAAGAACTCCCCTTACCTTGTCAGAAATGAGGATAAAAGGGAAGGTTGAAAACTCGTTCAGATGACTCGCAAAAGTTTGTCCACGGTGTCTCCTCGGTGGCAGTGTGATCGTTGGAGAAAGTGAGGGTGAAGGCCATCAAAGTAGGTGAAGATGTAGGCCGTGAAGACAAGTCCTTTTGCATCTATTAGTTCTTTGAGAGATGAGGGTGAGAAGACGTTTGAGAGAGTTTTTGAAAAAGGAGTGAAAAGGGCGCATGGAAATAAGTAAAGTCCTTATATAGTGTGAGCAAAAAGGCTAGTGTTCTTTCACTTCTAGTGGGCGTGACAGTTGAGGGCTGAACACGAGGGGTTAGGGCCAGAGTACTTGGAGGGACGTGGCTCTTGGTCTCTCTCCTTAAAAGGTCATGCCTCCTTGGCTTCTTCGTGCATATAAAACATCCCACAATGGGCAATAAATGCAGCGAGGTGGTAATTAAGGCAAGATAGTCGTTTGAATCAATTTAGAGAGGGAATAATAATCCTTCCATATTCTAAGCATCTGAATGGTTGTGTCCCTTGATTTGCTTTGTAACACCTAATTTCTACCAAAACTCCATATACTCATAATATGATTTAAGACTTTACAATATGACACACCTAAGTTAGACGAGTGAGAGAACTTAATCAAACAGTATTCACATTCCAACTGTCTCATATTCAATTTATCAGAATAACTCAAATTAACTAGAAGAGAAAGATTATAACAATATACTTGCATCGAGTTCACTCATCATAATTTAATAACTTTACTAATCTCGCATCTCAACCACATACAAGTCATTTATGTTAATTACCCCAATTATTCGCAGGATGACTTTAAAATGACGATACCGTTAGAGATAAAAAATTTTGGAAATATAATAAAGAGTATGTTGGTGAAAGAAAAGTGTATATATATATAAACCATCCAACCAAAGTGTCCAAGGTAAACAAAAATCAAAGCCAAATAACCCCAAAGTTCAGTGTTTCAAAATAATATAAACAACCCAAGTCCTATGAGTAGTATTAATCCATGATAGAATAAAACAACTACAAATAAAACTCTGACGGAAAGGAATCCTCGCTGGGGTCAGACTCTATTCTGTCAGAGTCGTGAGAGTCGTTCACTGGTTGAGGACGAGGAGAGGGCGGCAGGTCGTCCGGGTCGCTGTTAATCCAGCCGATAGTGGGTGGGGGCGATCGAGAAGTAGGTGGTGGTGGTGAAAGGCATCGGACAGAGGGTCCAGCTTCATCGGGAGGAGATGCTCGAATCTGTGGGAGGTGGCGAGATGCTGGCTTGACAGAGGACTCGATAACCTCGACGTCTTTTAACTCAGGAGCAAGGGTAGGACTGGGAGGAGGGGTAAGCTCAAGGTCAAGATCGATAACGGTCTTACCTTTGTCAATAAAAAATTTAAGATGTTTGGCTGGGGGTTCTTGTGGTGGAGAAGAAGGGGGTGAGTGGATTATAATACTCCGTTCTAAAGGTAGAGGTACGAAGACGTCTGCAAAAAGGTGGTCACTCCAGCTAGGCTTCCAGTCGCCTTCAGTGAGAGGCCCCATGGTCAGGGAGACCATCCCCTGGTATACGAGATGACGCATTGCTTGGTCGTATCTCCATACTGCTTTCTTGTTGGAATCCTTTCCCCATAACATTGCTCGCTGAGGGTCCATCTATCATACAGTCATGCAATACACACAAATACCCAACAATGGAACACGAACAGAAAGGGTGAGCTCCAATACAATCAGTCATCAGATATTGAGTAAGGAAGAAAATCAGGGTAGTATCAAGCACTTATGAAGTCACATTTCAATAAACACACAGTCATAACAAAATGTCCAATAAACAGTTACAAAATGCAGGCGGAGTCACAGAGATTCGTCGCAACCTAATTTAAACCTTAACGCTTAAAACGTCACTACTTCCTCAGTTTGTTCCCACCATTCCTCCAGTCAAGGTGATCGGAGGCCCTCGTTCCCTACAAGCACACATTGTACGAAATCCATCAGGAATATTCTTCCATTTGAGCATTCCGGTCCCTCAGGAACGAGTCCTTCCACGATCCTCGGTAATGCTTGCTCGCTTCAGGATTAGTGGAGGTTTCGATGGCGACGTGTCTCGGCCGCGGTGAGCTATTCCGCACCATTGGGGCAACCCCCCTCCACTATCCCCAAGGTCCTTCCCTCGAACCTAAACACTCACATCCCTCAACTGTGCTAAACTGTGACCTTGACTCTCCATCTTCCATATCATGCACATAAGAGTTTCGTAACCGCATTCTCACTTCACCGTTTTTGAACGCACATTAAATTTCCAAAGGTCACAAACCACATAACCAAATCCACGCTCATAAGAGCTAGTACGTTCAAAGAAAAGAAGAACCATTCGTCCACAGTCCGAGAATAAAAGAAAAGGAGAGAAGATGGATATAGTTATAAAAATTTTGTTAAAATATCATAGTCGAAATGTACCTTCGCAAACAAAATAATCATGGAAATAACCGCAAGTTTAATCACACATGCAACTCATTTCTACCACAAATTTTTCATAAAATAGTGATTAGGTGGTAGGAGAATTCTTTCATGGTTAAGAAAAAGCATTCCTTGGTCATACAGAATCAAACCGAGAGAAAAAGGTGAGTAGTTCCTCAGTTAAAACAAAAGGATGGAGGGTAGTCGATGAAAACCGAAAAGAACACAGGGATTCATATAGTTACTTTAACATGCAATCGGATATTCATCAAAGTTACCAACTTTATTCAATAATAAAGGTAAACAACCGAGACTCATACAAGGATTTCAATATAATCAACATGCAAAACTATTTCAACCTCAATCAAGTTCACGCAAGTTACAAAACATGGATTTTTAAAAACACCATCCAAATAGAATCACCACAAGATGAAGGAAAATGGTTTGCATGTAATTTTCATTGATGAAGATCAGAGATGAAAACAAGAAGAGAGTGCATGCAGAGTTTAAAAGTTAACGAACAACCACATGCATTCAAGCGCAAATAAGAGCTCCCCTAACCTTGTTTGGTTTGAGAAAGAGAGATAGAGTGGAAGGCTTGGTCTTGGTACTAGCAGGATCTTGATCACAACTTGAATCCTTGGTGTTTTATCGCCTCCTTGAGGTTGGTGATGGAGTGTGTTGTCCACCAGAGAAAAAGGGCGTAGAGGTTTTGTGAGAGGGTGAGAATGTGTCGAGAGAGAAGAGAAGTGGTGAGGTTGAGAGTGTTTTTGAAAATAAGGGAAAAAGGGCGCATGAGGATTAGAAGGTGTTCTTATATAGTGTGGCTTAAAGTTTTGCCCATTCGTCTTCCAAAGGCTGGAAGTAGGAGTTGCGCAAGAAGGGTTTTAGGGCTAGGTTAGGCGAAGTGACACACCCTTTCGCCTTCTTAATTGAATAGTCACGTCTCATGGTGTCCAGGTGTAGGTGATGCGCCTTGTCAAGAGCATTCAATGCACAAAGTGCAAAAGAAACAAGTCATTGGTGATCCACATGCCTCCACACGCCATTCATCATGATGGAGTAACCGAATGGGGGTTTGACCTAGGTAAGAGTGGGTAATTAATGCACGTTGGCGGCTAGGGTTTGTTGTGGAGGGAAATGGGTTCAAACCCTTCGTGTCCCACAAATTGAAAAGGGTGATGTTATTTTGAGTGGTTAGTGAAAGGTGGTGCCTTTCTCTTTGCCTTGGACGTGTGGCCAGTGTCATAAAACAGGAAATAATTGCATGCGATTAATGGAGCATAATTTCCAGAATAAATGTTGCTAAGTTTTTGGTTGTACATTAAGTGCAGGCTAGCGGCTAGGTCAACTCCAGAAAGAAGTTGAGTAGGTTTTTCCTTTGTTTTTCTCGTGAGGTTAAATGCGGTTAAGAGGTAAATTAGGTAACTTGAATGATGGTTTAAATGAGGCAGGAGAGACCCCTCGGTTTTAAGCAATTAAAACGTGGTTATTAGGAAAAAAAATAATGTGAATGCTTGATTGTTTTCGGTAATGCGATGCAATTAATGCAAGGTGGCTACTTAAATTTTCTGATGGAGGGTGGCGCCACTTTTGGCCATGCATTCACACAAATCTCCCTAAGGTTTGGCCATAAATGCAAGGTAATTAAGGAAGGAATATATATGGTTGATGTCAGGCACGGTTCTGGGGAATTAATTGCCCCAGGTGGAACGTTTCAAGCTAATTGGCACGCCCACTAAATGCAGGTAACCGATTGGATTAATGTGGAGGGAATCAAGCAGGTGCCTCTTCACTCCCCTATGGTATTTAATGTAGGTGGGTAATTAAGGGAGTTTAATGGCGGTTAAATAAGGAAATAGGGGATTTCTTCGAGTAAATGGAAAGGCAAGGGTATCCTCTCTAATTAACTACAAGATTCTTGCTAATTTATGATTAATGACCTACCTTAATTAAATGTGCACGAGAACTTGAAAGGTTCATAATTAAGGAAAGGAATAAAACTCCATCCTCGGCCACACCTAATTAGAGTAACTAGGGAATTGATAATCGTATTAAGTGCAATTATTTAGGCTCAGAATCTAGGTCATTATGGCCGGTGTCGTTCTCTTTCCTATCTCAGGCATTAAATGAAAATTGACTGCTCTAATTAAGAGAGGCATATTGGATAAAATCCTAATTAAATGTACAAGAATATGGAAAGTCTATACTCGAGGAAAGAATTGAAGTCCTATTTTTCGGTTGCACCATATATGGAAATTTTTCAAATGATGGTCAATCAAAGTGTAACGGTTCAAGAGGTGGCGGTTGTATTTATTTAGGGTAACTAGGAACAATGGAATTGTATTAAGTATAATTAATTTAGGCTAGAATCCTAGGCTATCAAATTCGATTCTCCCCCCCTTGGACATGAATGACTTTTCGGTTACTAGCACTAAATGAGGAAAGATTGAAACTTGCCCCTTGGATCCTTTGTAGTACACGTGAGTCCTAGGGTAAAAAAAAAGATGGTGGCTCTCATTAATGGTCTAACTTAGTGTGCATGGTACCAGAATAAATGGAAGACTTAAGTACTCCCACTATTAGAACCTAGTGAACATTCAATATAAATAAAGAAAGTTACACATGCAGTTCCACTTAAATTTAAGAAAGCATATCACACAATCCAATAATAAGAATTAAAAGAACTATGTAATATTAATAACAACAATCAGGGGGTAAAAGAAGTGGGGTCCATTCATATGACTCAAAAGACCATCTCGGCCCAGGTTAATCTCACTAACCTTGGGTTAAGTCAAGGTAACTTCATCACATAATCATATAGACATACACATAAGAAATTTACTCAACATGCCCTGGGAGAAATAATTATGCATGCAGGGAACATAATATGATTAAACAGTTGTAACAAGAACCGAACTGGAGTACTAAAAAAAATAAACAAAAGAGTTACTAATTAATAATCAACACTCTCTGCCATGTAGGCCGAAATTTGGGATGTTTCATGCTTGTGAAAGGGTGGCGCCTCCTTTGGGGTCGTGTGTACACAAAAGTCTCCATAAAGAGTAGTAATTGCAACAAAATTAAGGAAAGGAATATGCAATTAATGTTGGGCACGATTTCTAGGGTTTAAATGCTCCAGTGGTAACTTCTCATATTGATTGGATTACCCATTAATGCATGCCGGCAGTTTGAATCATTTGAGGAGGGAATGGGCATGCATCTCTCCATTTTCTAGAGGGATTAAATGCAGGTGGAAAGCAATTAAAGATGTTAGTGGTGCTTTAAATGAGGTAAGGGAAAAGTTTCTTGTGTGAGTGCAAAAGACATGGGAAACTTCCTTAATAAATGACCATGGGATTAATGCTAATTTAAGATGAATGGTCAATCCTAATTAAATGCATGGGAATATGAAAATTCTACACTTAAAGAGAAGAATAAAGGCTCTATTTTTCGATTGCATCATAAAGAGGGAAATTTCCATTAATTGCCACGTGAAGTGTGGTGGTTTAAGATGGGGCAACTGCATTTCATTAGGGTAATTAGGAAAATGGAAATTGCATTAAGTGCAATTATTTAGGCTCAGAATCCAGGCCATTAAGGCCGATTCTCTCTCCCTCCCATATGCATTAAACAAAAATTTGGTTGCCCTAATTAAGAGGGAAAAATTTTAAATAGTTAATGTGTCTCTTTAGATTCCTTTTGTTGCACGTGAAACATAATGTGAAAAAGGTGGTGCTATACTAAATGATAAATTTAGGGCGCATGGTGTTAGGAGAAAACGAAAAGACTCATGCATATATTAACTAGGGTCAAGTGGGTATTCAATGCAAGAGAGAGAAAATTATCGATAATGGCTAGGAAGGGCAAGGGTCACACGAGTAGTTTCTCTTTCATAAAAAAAAAATAACAATACAACATAAACAGATAAAATGAATTAGGAGGATAATATTAGCAATAATAATAATAATAATAATAATAATAATAATAAAATGGGGTCCACCTATCTTGATCAAAAGACAATTTCGTCCTAGGGTTAGTTTTGCTATCCTAGGGTTCTCAAAGTATTCTACCACATGACAATGAAGACTTATGTAAATGAAAAATACATCAACCATTAATATGTTATTGTACCAAAGAAAAGAATATTGATGCAAGTGAAAACACAAGTCAATTGGAAAAATTTACATGGAGAAAAGAAAAAGAAAAAAAAAATCAATCAACAACAGAAACATCTTAATCCACTACAAGCCTAAATTAAAAAAGAATAAAGCGAGAAATCACTAATTAACAATGAATAATCCATGACGAGTAAATCGAAATTGGGGATGTTACATGGTACGTCACTGTTCAACGACACTGTTCACTTTTTTTTTATTTTAAAAAATTTCAAACTCTATCTAAATTTATTCCAATACCAAATAATCCTTCAACTAATATTTGACAAGTATAAAATATTATAGATTACTCAATAATAGATTACAAGCCTGACAAAAGCGATTGTGTCAGGCTTGTGATTTATTATTGAGTAATCTATAATATTTTATACTTGTTAAATGTTAATTGAAGGATTATTTGGTATTGAAATATAATTAGATGGAGTTTGAAATTAAAAAAAAAAAGTGAACAGTGACGAATAAACAGTAAAACCGCTTATGAACAGTGCAAACCGCGTATGTACAGTGACTGCTGACGTCATCAGTGACATCATCATGACGTCATGGCTGACGTCACATACGCGTACAGTGCATGTATAGTACGCATGCTTAGTGTTTCTGGCGTGAACAGTAAGGCGGTGAACAGTGTTTCTGGCGATGAACGGTAAATTTTGAAAATTTTCTATAAAAAGGGGGCTTCACACGAAATTTTCATTCCTTTACTCATATCCAAAGTTCTCAAAGGTTCTAAGGCCATATACCACCATTTTCTCTCATATTAAACCATCCTAAACTTAGATTTCTCACCAGATCTGAGATTCTACTTTTATTCTGAAGGATTTGAAGTAAGTTTCTTTAAGTTTGAAGCTAGATTTACCGTTCGTTTCTCTTCTTCTTCTCTTTCTCACAGAAGTTCATGGTGTTCTTAGGAGAAACTTCGTTCTAAAGCCAAATCTTCGGTGAATCTTGCTATAAAACAAGTAATATTCGGTAGATCTACTGTGAATCATCGTTCTGAGGTAAAGGGAGTTTACTTTAACTTATGAACTACGTTTTGAACAATTTAATATGCTATTTCAAGATGTTTTGATATGATTTTGTTAGATCTATTGAATAAAAGCTATTTTCTAAGCTACAACTGCTGTTAATTGATTTAAAATGCTGAGATTTTGGCTGATATATTATAAACTTGCCTTAGTTGAGCTGTTAAAATAACTTTGGCAGTGTGCATCATGCTGAGATATATATTTTGCATCATTATAGAGCCGAGTTACATGTTTAGGTGGGTAGACATGTAACGGTAAGTTCATGCTGAGCTGCTGTGTTGTGCTGTCTGGATCCAGATACCGGAATGGGTCGCTCCCAGACCGGCTCGATTCCTTCTGGATTACTTAGGCTGTAAAACCAGTTAGAAACCATTTTCATGTTGTGCATTAGATGGGCTGGAAATGCATGGGGTCATTGCTGTGAGAAATATTTTGCTCTATAAATATGTTTTTATTTTATGTTTGGTAAGCTTACCCTTGCATTCTTTCTATGTCGTTGTGTGCGTGTGTACTGCGATGATCGTACGGTGGTACGTGAGCAGATGTAACAGGTGTTGCATTTACTTCACAGGCTGAGGGGCCAATGAAGAAATGTTAGAAGCTGGAGTCAAGTAATATTGCATCAAAGTCCTTTTTTCCTTAGATTTTGAGACCTCATGTAGAGGGAGCTACATAGTATAATTTTGGGTATTTTGAATATTATGAACTAAATGTAATATTATGTTGTTTTATTGGATATTTGTTGTAAAAAAAAGGTTGTTTTATTTTGAATGAGAAGTGAATTTTATACTTATATTCTCTATTATTTATTTATCTTAAATAAGTATGTGATGTAGAAACAATGTTCTCGGTTCCTTATAAAAAAGAGTCGTGACAGATTGCCTATGACATGTAGAGAAGGTTTGTTCTCTATACAATATTTTGTGAGTCTCATGTCTACACAGACTGTCACAACCCCTTTTTATAAAATATCAATGTCATCATACGTCACTGCTCCTATATATATATATATATATATATATATATATATATATATATATATATATGGGGAAAGATCTTCTTACACCAGTGTAAGTCTAAAAACTCTTACACCTAATTTGAGCCTTTCATTTAACTTAAATCTAGCGAGTTATAATTTATTACTTCACTGACTGTTAGATTTAAGTTAAATGAAAGCCTCAGATTGGATGTTAGAGTTTTTAGACTTACACTGGTGTAAGAAGATCCTGCCTCTCTCTCTCTCTTTCTTGATTTAATTTGAACCTCTTTCTTGTCTCTCTAAATCTGCTTTGAAGGCGCCCAAAAAGGTCCTCCAATATTAGAGTCTTTTTACTTAGTTTTGAGTGGTGGGGCTTCTTTTAGTATGTGTTGGATGTAGTTAAGTGATTAAAAGGGCATGGTTTGGCTAGATTTGAAATATTGGCCAAATGTTTCAACTTTGTTTCATTTCACATGTTAAAATGGCCTCCAACTAGGAGAGTCTAAGTCCAATAACTTTGCTTTTGAAGTATCCTCGTAATTCAGCTTTTATCCTCATGGAAAGTGGTCCCTAAAAGTTATGATAAAAATTTTTCCTCACATAAAACTATTTGTTGACTGAAATTGGTTTGATTTGGTTGTCATTTGGTTAGACCATTTGGTTAGAGATTGGATCATTAACTCTAGTATCATTTTCATGAGTTTTAGTAAACTAAGCTTCTTTTCCTATTGGCCTACTTTACTTTAGTTAATTCCTTACTAAATTATTTACAAATTGGGTCTCCTTTTGTGTCAAAAATTGTGTCACTTGGATTGGATAAGATAGGATAAAATCGAAAGTTTTGCCCAATTTTTCAAACTTTTACATGTCACATGAACGCTGAACTTGGGAAATTCTATTTGAATTTTCTATTTAAAGTTTAGACTTGGTTCTTGAATGAATATAACCCTTTTTTGCCATAAATATTTTAAAATTTTTATGAATATAACCCTATTCAATTGATATTTTAGTTTTTTTACCAATTTTGTAATTGGTATTTAATCTTCTATTTTTCTTTCTTCTCAACTGATTATAATTCTTATAATTCCTATTTTAGGTTATCCTACAATTCTTCTTTAGTCTGTCTTTTTTTTAATCAATTTTGCTAAATGTGTTTTAATTTTTAACTTTTTATATATTATCTAATTTTAATTTATTTAAATTGATATGACTAGTAATTAATTTATAAGCAGTAAAATTTGGAGTATTACAATTAATAAGTCTTAATTACTTATTATTTATATTTTTTATAATTTTTTTAAAATTATTCAAAATATCTTTTGTATTTATGATTAATAATTATTTATAAATTTAAATTGACAATTCAAATATAAGATATTTATCATAATTTATGTTAATTTTCATGTCATAATTTATTAAAATAAAAAATTATAAGAATCCAAATATTAAGCATTTTTTAGTTTACAGGACAAAGTATTATTTAATTTTATAAATTATTATTATAAATACAAGTTTATAATTTTAATAATATTTATATTTTTTAATAATATTTATATCTTTTTTATTTTATTTATTTATAAATAAATAAAAATTTAATTAAGTATTTAGTACTCTCACTCTGAATTATGTCATTTTTAGGACCAAAATAATACTACTAATCTTTCTTATAAGAAATAAAATAAAGTATTTTTTTAATTTTTATTATACAAAATAAATAATAAAATTAATATTATTAAATATATAAATTATTAACTATATTATTTAATATTATAAATATTTTTAAAATAAAATTTATATTTATAAAAAATATAATATATTTTTTTAGGTTACAGTAATTTAAAGTATGTTTATTTCTTTTTTAAAATTTTTTTTAATTTTTTTAAATATAGTATAAATTTATACTATATTAAAAAAATTAAAAACTCTTTTAAGAGTGAAGGACAAACATAGCCTTTTTTATAGAAGGGACGGACGCATTAGTATTAATTTTTCTTAATAATCGAACGCTTAGCTGTCATAAATAAAATATTTCTTCGTGCGCAACACGAGGAATTTACATAGTTCTGAATAAAAGCTTAACAAATCGAAACTGCGGACCTTAGTTCCATTCCGCACTGTAGAAAATGGCAAGTGATGATCTTCGCTTCTTTGAGTTAAACACAGGTGCTAAGATACCTTCCGTTGGTTTGGGCACTTGGCTTGCTCAACCCGGTGTTGTTGCTCATGCCTTGGCCACTGCTATCAACGTTGCACCCTTTCCTCTCAGTCGTTACTAATTCTTAATATATTATCCATTCCATTAATTCTTTTTTCTTTTCAAATTCAACACTTTGCTCTCTTTTTTTATTTGTATTGCTATTATTTACTTAATGGATTTGTTTTAGAGTTAATGAATAATGTTGGCTTACAGATCAATGTGACAATATCGATGCAGGTTGGATATCGGCATATAGATTGTGCTCAGGTTTATGGCAATGAAAAAGAGGTTAGGGGTATTCTAAGTAAGAATATGTCTGTCGTATTAGGTTTAATTATATCATAATGATTGCGTAGTAGTACATGTTAAATTTGTTACGTTACGAGTTTTTTATATTAATTTTAAATTACGAGTATATTTACTTTAATGTGTTTAAAATTTAAAGCTTCGATGCCTTGCATTTGCTGAATTTGTAGATCCTTTAATCAGTTGCACTGCCTGGGAAATTTAAAAATAAATACAATATTTCAATAGTTTTTGCTTGGTAATGAAAATATGCTTAATTGTGTAAGAAACAAAAGAATAGAAGTTATCTCAACTTCTTGTCATGCTGTACGAGAACTTAGATTGTTATTTAGTAAGAATGTTGTTGGGGACAAACAATCAGAGGTGAAACAATACATGAAAATCATAAAGGTGCTCATGTATTACATAGCATAACCTTAATGACTAAACACGCAGCTTATAAATATTATTACACTAACTCTCAACTCAGGCAATGCAACATAAAACTTTTGTTAAAGCATTGTAAATAGAGTAGACTCCCTGGTACCCTCTCAAGGACTTGGCAGAATCTAGGTCATACCGTCATACAAATCTTTTGGGAAAGGAAATATTTTCTCTAAGGTTAGGGCCCTTAAGTCTCTTGTTTGGTTAATTGGTTTGAATTACATAACTTGAATTATGGGTGAAGATCAATGACATTTTCTTGGGCCACACAAAGACTGTCTTGTGATATTTGTTTGTGTGATGTGCTTTTGGAGTCTGGGTTCTTTGAACCTACTTGATTTAAAGTTAAGCAGAACTGATTTTGATGAAATTGATTTTAATTGAATATGATTAAAATATGTGCATAAATTAATCATATATTTTCATTGGAATGTGTGTTTTTCTTAGGAAAGTGTGAAAAATTATTTTCTAATTGTAAAACAAAATGTGAGGTTTCTTGACAATTTTGAAATAGCCTTTTCCTGTTCTGGAGGAGCTACAGCTATGCCTATGTTCTTGAAGCATTTTCTTCGTATTGTTTTCTATCGTTTAGAGAAATAAATTGTGCAAGTCATTTTGCATGCTTGAATTGAGTGAATTTGGTTAGATCACAACGCTAGAGTTTCTAGTATGAGGTTATGCCTGCACATTTTTTTCCTATGCTATATTTTACTGATTTGAAGACTAATGTTTTACTCTCCATTGCAAATATAATATGCTGCTTTTATATAAAAAATTTAGGGAAGAACTATATTCTGACTTTATATTTCCCTTTTCATTTTCAGGATTTTTATATAAAACATCACAGTATATTACCATACAAAATAAAACTCTTTGAGTAGCATTTATAATAACAAACATAGCAGAGCCTTAGTAAACTACTATTGATAGCATAAAGCAAACTGCAAATATGTTTATGCATAAAAAAAAGAAGCAAAACTAGAACAAACTAATGTTAGGACTGCAGTTAAAAATATGGGCTCAAATGGGCACACTATGGAGAGTATACACTAGAAGAAAGAAGAAATGTATAAGCGAGGAGAGTGACGTGATACAGAGAAGTAAGTGGTTAGCCAAGTAAGGAGGAGTCTGTTGTAGTGGGACTGGTGTGTGAGAGAGGGGTATGAAAAAGAAGTTAGTTATGGATGGAGAGCATAAGCTCTCTGTAGGAGCCTAACTCTGTGGCAGTAGACTCATTCTACTGATTGTCCTTTATATCAGATAATACCAGCATCATTTCCTTTGTTTCCCTTTTCTGAATTGTCTAATTTCCCTATTGGTTTTACCTGTTTGCATCAAATTGGTTGACCTGCCAGATATTTGAGAGAGACGATTTAAGATCCATTCTAAGAGGTCAGCATTTCAGCCTCGACCACAGAAGTGAATGCCACCAAAGAAGAAGATTGAGAAAGGAGGAATGGAAGCAAAGGTCGCTGCTCTTGAAAACAAAATGGTGAACATCACATCAAAGCTACCATGGTGGAGATGAAAGCCCAAGCTGAGGAGAATCAAGCTCAGCTTATTGCATTATTAATGAAGAATTTGGAAAACAGTGTTTCAGTGGATGAGGAGGACAAAGGCCAGGGCGATAACAATGACAAGAAAGTAGAAGACAATTAGGGGAAGAAATGTTCGGAGGAGAAATTGAAGTCTAATTCTGGCTGGAATGAGGGAGTTACAGGGAGATTGCTTAGACAAGTTCCACCAATTTGTGAAGAAAATCAAACTTCCCATGTTAGACGAAGGGGACCTTGCAGCGTGGATCATTCGTGCTGAAATTTATTTGAGTGCAAGTGACACCCATTCAGATGTGCACATCAATGTGACCCAACTTTGCATGGAATTTTCCACCATCCACTTTTTTAATTCCCTGTTGGGCAGAGATTTGATGTGGGAACAATTCAAAATTGAGTTGATGGAGCAGTATGGAGGTATAGGAGATGGCAATATTTACGAACAATTAGTGGCACTGCAGCAGAGGGGAAGTGTTGATGAGTATATACAAGGGTTTGATCGCCTTACAACACAGGTGAAGAAGTTGCTAGGCAATCAGCATTATGGGTACTTCTTGCATAGGTTGCGAGAGGAAATTCGCAATCATATTCTTAGTATCAAGGCATTGGGTCCCATCCAGCATTCTCAATTGATGAATTTAGCTTGAGCAGTAGAAAAAGGAGGTATGGAGAGAAGACATGAGCATGAGTCTTGGGTGACAAAACAAAGGCTGAAGGTGTTTTTGGCCAAATACAGGTTCAAGGTTTTTTTTCAAGCCCAATAAAGAAGTGCAGTGAAGAGAAGGATTGGGTTTATGTCAAAAGTGGGAAGGAGGCTACAATTAAGGGGAATAGTAATAAAGGAGGGACAAGGAGGACAAGGGTAAAAATATTCCCAGGGACAAGAGGGTAAGACATTTGTCCTATCATGAGCACATGGAATGCAAATTGAAAGGACTTTGCTACAAATGTGGGAGACCATTTCACCCTCCACCAATGCCTTAATAAACAATATAGAATCATGGTAATGGACGAAGATGGGGATGAGGAGAAAGCTAGAAATATGTTGGCAGTAAAGGTGGGGCAAGAGATGATGTTGAGGGTGAATGCAACATCATGTATTTCAGAAGTTTGTTGATGAACCAAGAACTCAAGTAGCAAACCTTGAAGCTATGTGGCATGATGAAGGGAGTACCAATATTGATTTTAGTTGATAGTGAGGCAATACATAACTTTATATCATGAAGGCTGGTGATGAGTATGGAATTGCCAGTGGAGGACACCAAGGCGATAAGAATCTGATTAGGTGATGGACATAGAGTTGTGACAAAAGGATTTTGTTAGAACCAATGCTTGGCGGCCATTACATGCCTAGTGAACATGGCAGAAATGGTGATTTTCTCAGGAAAATTGGGTTAGGCCACGAACACGACTTGGTCCAGTGAGAAAATATGCAAACCCAAACCCTAAATCTTGCATCTCTACTTTGTCTTTTCTTCTTCCTGCTTCTGCTTCATGTCATTATCATCTTTCTGCTGCTCCTTTTTTGTTCATCTTTATGCTTATTGCTTAATCTGAGTTCTTTGTCAATTCATCCTCACTCTTAGTCTCACTCACTCAACCCTTATTTCTCCTCAATGTTTGTCAATCTTCTGTGAGTTGCTGCTACAGCTCCTGTGACTACTACCTCCATCTTCAGTGACTCCATTTTTTCTGGTAGCCTCTTTTCTTCGTTTTTCCCTCTCCATCTTTCAGTTTTCCTTATTTCAATTTTTCCTTCTCCCAGTCTCTGTTTTTCTCTTTTTTCCTCAAATAATTTCTTTCTTTATTTCAACTTTCCTTAACATGGCTGAATAAGAATCTTCATTAAAATTTTTAAGAGCTTCTAATTGTTTTGACTCGAGATGGAAATATGCTCATTCATTGAGAGATGATGATACAAATAATATTGTATACAGTTTTTGTGGAAAAGTCATGACTGCAGAAATCACTATAGTGAAACAATATTTCATTGGAAAGAAGGGTAATGTGAAAGCTTGCCTGTGTCTAGAAATTGAAATTGCAAATATAAAGGGCTTTGAAGATATAAGCTACAATGAAAGTGAGGATGAGGAAGATAGCCAAACATATATTGCTATAGGTAATAAGAAGGTTGATAAGAAAGGGCCGATGAACTTGTTTTGTAGGAAATTAGAAATTGCCATTGAGAATAGAAAGAAGTTAAAATTGAGGTAAAAACATATAAGAGAGGTATGTGACAAGGAAACCAAGGGAAGAATCCATCAATACATAGCTCGATTTTGGTATCAAGCTGACCTTTCCTTTGTTCTTATTAAATTGAAGAGCTTTCAAGAAATAATATAGCTGCAAGTGCTTTTGGTCCAAATTTGCTAGTTCCCAGTTATCATGATAGTAGAGTTCCACTTCTTAAGAAAGAGCTAGAATATACTGAGTATCTCTTGAAAGATTATAAGAAGCGGAGCAAACATGGTTGTTACATCATGTTAAATGCATGGACTGATTATAAGCAAAGATGTTTGATTAATTTCTTAATAAACTCTCATGCTGGAACTATGTTTGTGAGGTCCTTTGGTGGATTTATTTTTGTGAATACCAGTGAAAAGTTATTTGAGATGCTTGATATTCTTGTGAAGAAGATTGGAGAGTATAAAGTTCTGCAACTTATAACAGATAATGAAAGCAATTATGTCTTGGCTGGTAAGATGTTAGAAGAAAAAAGATCACATCTTTATTGGACTCCTTGTGCAGCTTATTGCATAGACCTTATGCTTAAAAATATTGAAAAACTTCCCTTAATAAAGAAGACAATTTGGAGAGGAATATTTATTGTTGGTTTTATCTACAGTCATTCAAGTACCTTGAGTTTGTTGAGAAATTTTACAGACAAGAGGGAATTGGTGAGACATGCAATTACTCGATTTGCAACTTCCTTTCTGATTGAATGAACTAATTTCATAATGGATACATTTTTGTTTGAATTGGAGGGTATTGATATTGTGCTGGGTAGGGCATGGTTCGCCTCATTGGGAAAAATGTTGATTGACTAGAGGAAGCAAATCATGATTTCAAGTGGGAAGGAAAGCCGGTTGAGCTACAAGGAGAGGATTTCCATCCATAGGCCTCCATGGCTTTTTAGAGTTTGTTTGTGAAACCTAAAGCCTAAAAGAATGATGGAAATGATACCTGAGTTTGCACAGTTTCAATATGTACAACAGGTGCAAGGTCCAAGCAGGGAACATGTTTGAAGTTCAAATCAGCAGCGGAAATTGGAGATGTTATCAAACCAATTTGCTGTGGTGTTTAATGAACCTAAAGGAGTACCACCTAGGAGGAGCAAAGAGCAATTGATCACTTTGTGGGAGAGTCAAGGACCTGTGAATTTTCAGTCTTATAGGTATCCTCACCAATATAAAAACGAAATTGAGAAATATGTGAATTTTCAGTCTTATAGGTATCCTCACCAATATAAAAATGAATTTGAGAAATAGGTGCCAAGAGCTGATGTAGTTGGGTTTCACAGGCCATAGTCAGTCATAGTGCATACTGTAGCCTAAGTGATACTTGTTAAGAAAAAGGACAATACTTGGAGGATGTGTGTGTTGACTATAGGGCTCTCAACAAGGTCACTATACTTGATAAATTTCCAACTTCGGTAATAGATGAATCGTTGGATGAGGTCCATGGAGAACAAGTATTTCTCGAAGATTGATCTTAAGGATAGTGACATAAAACAGCTTTCAGAACACGAGGGGCATTGCGAAGACTTAGAGTATGTTTGTTTGCATTTTTTAAAAAAGTTTTTTAAAATAAAAAACTACACTTACTTTCTAATTTTAAAAAGAGAAAACTCTTTAAAAATGCAATCAAACATACTCTTAGTCATTGCCATTTGGGTTAATGAATGCACCCTTTACATTTCAATCATTGATGAATGAGGTATTCAAACCTATTCTTAGAAAGTATGGTAGTATTCTTTGATGACATTTTGGTGTACAGTTTGGATTGGCAATCCCATATGTTTCACTTGTCTGAAGTGTTGAAAATTTTGAGGAAACACTAGTTGCTTGCAAACAAAAGAAGTGCCACTTTGCCCAATTGTCTATAGAATATCTTGGGCACATCATTTCTCAAGGAGTAGCCATAGATTCCAATAAAGTCCAGTATGTTTTACAATGGCCTGTGCCTGAAAATGTGAAGGGGGAGGTTTTTTGGGGTTGACTAGGTATTATTGGAAATTTTTCAAGGCCTATGGTAAAATAGCAAAACCATTGATTGAATTGACAAGAAAAGCAAGGTTTAAATGGAATTGCTAAGCACAAGAAGCTTTTGATCTGCTCAAGAAGATCACAACTACACCAGTTCTAACCTTGCCAGGCTAAGTCTACCTATGAAAAAGAGCTAATAGCTATAGCTTTAACTATTAACACTAGAGGCCATATCTTCTAGGAAGAAAGTTCATTGTATGCACTGGAACTTGAAACAATTATTACTACAGAGAGTAGCCACCATGGATCAACAAAATTGGGCTGTCAAACTTCTGGGATATAGTTTCAACATCATATATAAGCTGGGACTGGAAAACAAGGGAGCTGATGCATTATCCCGCATGCATAATGGGGGAAAGTTGACTATTTTGATTCACTACTCAAGCTGGACAGAAGGAAGCATGGTGATTGATGAGGTTCACAAAGATGACAAGTTGAAGGGAATCGTTGACGATTTACAATACGGAAGGGAAGTAAAACAAGGATTTTCTTATAACAATGGTGTGTTGCGCTACAAAAGGAGATTGGTGATTTTTGAAAATTATCCTTGGATTCCAGAAATATTAAGGGAGTTCATTCCATTACTGACTATAGGTCATTCTGGGTTTTCTAGGACATACAGGTGTGTAGCAGCCAACTTGTATTGGTTTGGGATGAAGGAGTGCATCAAATAGTTTGTGAAAGAGTGTGATATTTGCCAAAAACAGGAGTATTTAGCTACAGCTCCTGGTTGTTTTGTTACAACCTCTACCCATGCCTGATAGAATTTGGGAAGATATTTCCATGGATTTCATCATTGGCCTTCCTAAGTCTAAGGGTTTTGAAACCATTTGGGTAATTGTTGACAGGCTATCAAAATACAGCAAGGGTTCTAGCTAAGAATTTCACTAAAGAAGTGATGCATTTGCATGGGGTTCCAACTTCTATCATCAATGATAGGGATCCCATTTTTGTAAGCAACTTTTGGTGAGTTATTCAAGTTGTGGGGTACTCATCTTAAAATGAGCACTACATATCATCCACAAACGAATGGTCAAACAGAAATTACCAATAGATGCTTGGAAACTTTCTTATGATGTTTCGTTGCTGATCAACCAAAGACTTGGGTGCATTGTCTACCATGGGCTGAATATTAGTACAATACAACCTTCCATACCACCATAGGGACTATACCATTTGAAATTGTATATGGCAGACCACCACCTATTATTTTTCAGTTTTTATGCAGAGAAATATGCGTAGAAGCAAACCAATGTGAGTTGATGGACAGGGATGGAACTCTCAGACAACTGAAGCACCATTTACAAAGAGCTCAGTGCTGAATGAAGTTTCAAGCCAATCATAAACAGACCGACCGAGCGAAGTTTCGAGATAGGAGAGTTGGTCTTTCTGAAACTAAGACCACATGGGCAGCGGACAGTAAGGGCTAGAATCAGTCCTAAATTGGCCCCTAGATATTATGGTCCATTTCAAGTAGTGGAAAAGGTACAAGCTGTGGCTTAAAAACTCCACTTACCAGAATGCGCTAGAATTCATCCAGTTTTCCATGTCTCCTTGTTGAAGAAAGCTGTTGGCAATTATAAGGTGGAGGAAGAGCTGCCTCAAGGTATGGAGATTGATACTGATAATCTGCAGGAGCCAACAGCATCCTTGCAACCAGAACAGTGAACAAAGATGGGGAATCTGTTAGTCAAATGTTGATTCAGTGGAAGGGAAAACCTGTTAATGAAGCTACATGGTAGGCAGTGTTAGGACTGCAGTTGAGAATATGGACTCAAATGGGGCCTAGCCCGCACTATGTGGTTAGCCAAGTAAGGAGGAGTCTGTTATAGTGGGACTGGTGTGTGAGAAGGGGGTATCTTTTCAGAATCAAGTAGTTATGGATGGAGAACACTCGATCTCTGTAGGAGCCTAGCTCTGTGGCAGTAATACTAGTTCTTCTGATATTCCATTATAACAAATAATACCAGCATCATTTCCTCTGTTTCCCTAGTTTGAGTTGTTTAATTTCCCTGTTGGTTTTACCAGTTTTCATTAAATTATTGAAGAACAAAAGTGCAACATAATCTACCCTTACAACTATTATTAAGGTACTGACTGTCCCTCCTAGTGAAGTCAGAGTGAGTTGTTATGCAATGCAACAGAATTTGCTACTCCCAGGTGTAAGCATGTATACTTTTGTTTCGAATTAATCTTAGGCCTCGATTGCTTACCAAAAAATAATAGTTCTGGTATGAGGAAGAAGGATCTGCTTTGGTGTCCTAATTTACAAGATGTCCAGGCAGAAGAATAGTTACCCTGATGAAGATGGAATGCAAAAGCATCTACTTTTCCCCTTTTGGGGCCACTGGAGGCCTTTATCCTTTTTTCCTGATTCCTTTCTTAATAACGTTCTGTAGAATAAAGCAAGAGCTAACAGTCAATAAATTGCTATTCATCATTAAGTACATTGGTTATAGAATCATGTTTCTAATTTTACTTTTATCCTCTTTTTCCTAATACAATGTTATGGTGGTATTCTCTCTTATCCATTAACTTCTTGTAAATACTATGTAGATTGGTGATGCCTTGAAGAAGTTGTTTGCTGATGGTGCTGTTAAGCGGGAAGACATGTTTATCACCTCCAAGCTATGGTTTGACTTTTTTATATGTACTTCTTAATATTTGTCTAACTATTTTGTTGTCAAGGTTATCTATTCAATCACTTATTATATGATATTCCTCGAGGGTTTTCACTCTTTTTCTTAATTCATTATTCATACTTATTGGAAACATAACATGATAGGTGTGCTTTCCACTGTATTTTTGTTGTTTTTGGTTTTTATTTCGTAAAATTTGAAGGGATTTGTAATTCAAAGCTATAAATTTGATTACATGATCTAAGTTTGCAAGATAACTCATTGATCAATTTATCCTCGTACAGAAAGAGACGTTCTGAGATTAGCAGCATTAATAATTTTACAACTTCAATTTGTTATTGCTCAACCTTTTGGTTTTTTTCAATTCTTCAAAGTCTCTTTTCAACAACTTTCTCATTAACTTTATATCCACCAAATATAAGCCGTCAGCCATCTCTTACTATAAACCCTACAGTTCTGCCTCATTTTTCAACAAAGGAATATTTTTATCATATATTTTTTTTAGATGCTATATTTATTTTTATAAAATGGAAAGGACTTTCTCAATAACAGAAATAAAGTCTACTGACTTTTGCTGTTTATTCAAACTTTCTTGCCAATTTATTAACCAATATTACACATATGATCATTTTAATGTTCATAATTACATTCTTTAATTTAATTTGCACATGTTTTAGGTGTACTGATCACTTGCCAGAAGACGTTCCAAAGGCATTTGATAGAACATTACGGGATTTGCAGCTGGACTATCTGGATCTATACCTTGTCTGCAAATCATAATAAAATTAATTTTTTCCTACATCATTTGGAATATTATACAGTATCACTGATGTCAAGTACCGGTATTAAAATTCCATTTTTCATGTGTATGTTCTAGATTCATTGGCCAGTCAGCATGAAAAATGGGCAACTTACCAAACCTGACATACCTAGCACATGGAGAGCAATGGAGGCACTCTACAATTCTGGCAAGGCTCGAGCTATTGGAGTCAGCAATTTCTCTGTAAAGAAACTTCAGGATCTGTTGGATGTGGCACGTGTGCCTCCAGCTGTTAATCAAGTGGAATTGCATCCTTCATTACACCAGCCAAAATTGCATGCCTTCTGTAAATCCAATGGAGTGCACTTATCTGTGAGTATTCAAATATGAGGTCATTTATAATAACTAAGCATCTTACATATGGACTTGAAAGAATTTTTTATATAGAAATTGCTGTAATATAGAAAGCTTTTGTGATTATGAACTGCAATTCTACTTACTACTTACCACTTTCAATGTTCTTATTCAGGGTTATTCACCTCTGGGTAAAGGATACGGTGAAAGTAATGTTCTTAAAAATCCACTTCTGCACACGGCTGCAGAGAAGTTAGGGAAGACTCCAGCCCAGATAGCTCTTAGATGGGGACTACAGATGGGTCACAGTGTACTGCCCAAGAGCACAAATGATGCAAGGATCAAAGAAAACTTTGATCTGTTTCACTGGTCTATACCTTCAGATTTGCTGCCCAAGTTCTCTGAAATTGAGCAGGCAAGTCATTTCATGCAATCTTCTAGTCACTCATGTTTGGGAATAGCTATCCCAACATGGAAACAGGTTTTATCGTGCCAAATTTTAACATGACACGCTCATGTTCGAATCATGTGTCTATCTCTTTCCTGGGTAACAATAAATAGGTGGGAGTGGGACTCATTAATATTTTATTATAAGAGAGATAGATGGAATATTTTTAAACTTGTCCTCTAACAGAACTGGTTCAGATTCTGAAGGAAATAATTAATTTTTGTTGATGATCCCTAAATGCCAATTGTTGGACCAATGTGGTAGCAGACTTAGGTTTAGGGTAAAAGGTATGAAATTTAATTATTTCCCTGGATATTTGAGAGAACAGGACTCTCCCCACTTTCCAAGTGTTTAATTCATTCTCTAATAACAATATTTCTCTCTCCACTATTATTTATAAGCAATAACAAAAACAAGGCTACATGATTACACGACATCAAGCTCAATCAAAAATTAAATTATCAGAGATATTACATATTATGAGATTTTTTAAATAATTTCATTAAAAATTCTTCTTGACCTTGTTATTTATATAAGCAGCATGCTTTATTTCTTAAACCGACAAACTTAACTAACTATTGGATATCTATCAATCATTCATATGCATAAAAGGATCTATTTCCCTCCAATTGTTCAAGCATCTGGGATTTCAAAAGCATTTTTATTTTCCATGTTTAATTTTAATTGCTAGACAAGTATGATATTTAAAAGTCAGTTTATGTGCTAAGGGAAATCAAGTATGTTAAGAAACGTCATTGATAGCCTGAAGACTTGATCTCCTTTCAACTCTGATTTACTGACGCAGGAGAGAGTTGTTACTGGAGAAGACTTCGTTAGCAAGACATCTGCTGGGTACAAAACCACTGAAGAACTCTGGGATGGTGAGTAATGTGGATTCTATGTTGACCATTGTTTTTCTCCTGTTGTTTAATGCAGAATGAGCTTATCTTTATGATTACTGTAATAATTTACAATGTATTTACTATTTTGGAATTAAGGTGTGTTATTGGAGTTTTAAAGTTCACATTAATATCTCGACATTTTGAAATTCAGTCATTTGGGTTATGGCTTTAGGATATCTTATTCCTAGTTGAAATAATTATTCTATGTTTACGTATGTTTCTGTTGCATATCCTATTATTGGAAGGATTATCTAAAGTGTTCTGAAGGCGGTATATCTTGTGTTAAGTCATGGGAATCTGATTAACTTAGAAGATATTCTAAAATAAATTTTGAAACGCTGGCTGTCCAAGAGTCACTTCAATATGTTTTATCAATTTAATTGAATTATAGCAATTGTTTTTGTTTCAATGAGAAGAAAGGAATATTGATGCATTTTTTTATTTAGTTAAAAAGAAAAGAAAAAAGAAAGAAAGAATAGTTATTGTTAATAAATTAAATTTATTTTATTTTAACTTTTCTCACTCATTTTTATTTTACAAAGCTGGAATGTTACACCTATCTCTCTTGGATTGATCTTCTCTTAAGAAATTCTGTTACTGGGTGCCAAACGTCTAATAAATATGCGAGGTAGCATATCATTGTAAATCAAGGGATGAAATCATAACTTATAATTCTTTCAATGATCTCTCTTTTTTCTTTTTTTTTTTGTATATCTTTCATCTCTCTTACTGCATATATATACTGATAAAGATTTTTTACATAAGTATAAATTTAAAAACTTTTATATATTTTTTATTTAACTTATCAGTGAAATAATAAACGGTTAAATATAAGTTAAATAAAAGATTTATATCAAATATGAAATTTTTTAGATTTGCATTATTTTAAAAAATCCTTCTATATGTATAACTATTTTTTTTCCTTTTATTTTTAACATTGTTTTATTATTTATCTGTTTTGTTATTCTTTAAATATAGTTACATTTGTGGATATTAATTTTTATAATAAAAAAAGTAATATAAAATTTTTGTCAATATAAAAGGTTACATGTAATTTTAAAAATTATTTTTATTAAATATATTTTATATTCTTTATAATATCTACTCTTTACTAATTTATAAAAATAAATATTTTATCTAGAAAAAATATATTTTAATTAATAAATTGCATAATTATTATAGATACAAGTTATAAAAATTTAATTATCTAACATGTGCATAAATAAAAAAAAAATACATAAAAAATATAAAAACAAGTTCAATTTAATGTAAAAAAACCGACAAAACCCTAAACACAGCACCATATTTTTTTATTAATGCCCTCAAAACCACGTAACATTCGGAACCCTGAAGAAGAGAAGACGCTTCCACTTTGATATTCAGAATGTCATTTTCAAGGTGAAGCTCTTCTCTCCGTCTCTCTGTTCCCAAATCCCAAGTTTCCTCCTTTTCTTCTTCCTAACTCCAAACCCGGTTCATTCACAATGTTGATGTTGATGATGCTGTTTCCTCATTTAATCGCATGGTCAATACGCGTGTTCTCCATGCATCGTTCAATTTAACAAGATTTTGGGGTCCCTGGTTAAGAACAAGCATTTCCACACTGCCATTTTCCTATTTCAACGATTGGGATTCAAGGGAATTGAGCCAAACATTATTACTTTTAACATTCACATCAATTGTTTATGCCAACTGCGTCATATGACCTTAGCTTTTTGGGTATTGGCCAAGATCTTCAGATTGAGTTATCAGCCGGATAGCGTAACCTTTAATACACTCATGAATGGTATGTGTCTTAACGGCAACGTTAGAAAAGCATTGCATTTCCATGACAAGATGGTAGCTCAAGAATTTTAGATGAACCAAGTTAGATGATTAATGGATTATGCACAGTGGGAGAAACGAGAGCTGCCATTCAGTTGCTGAGAAAGATTGAAGCGCAATCGATTGAGCCTAATGTGGTAATGTACAGCACAATCATCGATAGCCTATGTAAAGATAAACTTTTGACCGAGGCATGTAATCTTTTTCAGAAATGGTTAAGAAAATTTATCCCAATGTTGATGCACTGTGTGTAAGTGTAAGGAAGGAAATGTGAGAGAAGCCAAAAATTTGTTAGCTGTGATGATAAAAGATGGTGTGAAACTGTTGTTACTTATGTTACTTTAATGAATGGCTATTGCTTAGTTAATGAGGTAAAGAATGCGAGATGTGTATTCAACAGCATGATTCGAAATGGAGTAACCCCTAGTGTACAGAGCTTCAATATAATGATTAGTGGATTATGCAAGATTAAAATGGCAGATGAAGCCATGATTCTCTTTGAAGACATGCATTGCAACTGTATGGTTCCAGTAATTTACAATTCTGTTATTGATGGTTTGTGCAAATTAGGGAGAATTTCTTATGTTTGGGAGCTTATTGATGAGATAGATGATAGGGATCAACATGCTAATATAATTACCTACAATTCCTTGATATAGGCATTATTCAAAAACCATCATTTAGATAGGGCAATTGCACTATTCAATAAAGTTATAGACAAGGGCATTCATCCAGTGCATATGCAAACACAATACTTATTGATGGACCATGCAAAGGCGGAAGACTTAAGGATGCACAAGGGATTTTCCAGGCAATTTTGATTAATGGCTATCATCTTAATGTGGCAACATATAATGCTATGATCAATGCCCTTTGTAAGGAGGGCTTGCTTGATGAAGCATTAGCCTTGTTGTCAAAAATGGAAGACAATGGTTGCAGCCCTGATGCTATAACTTTTGACATAATTATCCGTGCTCTCTTTGAAAGAGATGAGAATGATACAGCCGATAAACTTCATGAAATGGTTGCTAGACGCTTATTGTGAGATTAAAACTAATGCTTTCTAGTTGTGGTCATTTTAGTAAAAACTCGTTGCAATATTTATACATCACGTCACTTTTGGAGTACACTCCGATATAAAGATTGTTGCATTGTTGAAGTGCAAAATTATTTTGGGGACATTTGAGTTGTCAATAAAGATTCTAGAGGAAATAGCTATTGGGCTAGAGTGCAATTTTGCAAATTCAATGTCTACTAAATAAGATAATTTGTGGCCTAAACTGAGTTAAGAAGTACTGTTATTATGCCTTGAGCTTATTGGCTCAAATGATATACTTTTGTCACCTAACAGTCATAGGAGTATTAATAAATAAATTTACTTGCATAACAAGGTTTGCAAAACTATAGCAAAGAGGGTAAATAAAGTAGACACTAATTGGGCAGTTCATTTTCCTAAGAACTAGGCTAAGAACTTGTGGAGAGCTCATTTTAACCAAACACCTATCATTATGAGGTGTGTGGTAGTAAAAATACAAAAGAAACCAATAAATTATTTCATTTTTAAGCCCCATAACTATCTTATTTAGTTTCCTAACATTGTATCAAAAGATTGGAAAAGGTGAAAACATGATTGCAAGGTCTTTCATGCGCATGAAAGAGGAAGTAATGACTTTTAACAAAGAAAAGTTTGACAATATTTCAAAGAAAAAGATAGATTGAGTTGAGATTAAAAAGGTCTAAGTTGAACTTGACCCTCATTATTTCTAGAATTCTTAAGTGATTGGAGGTTGAATTAGAAAAATAATACAATGAGGTATATAAAACTTGATGATCAAATAAGAACTTTTTTGTTCCAAAAATGCAAGAAAAGTGAATAAAACTTGATGATCAAAATAAAAAATTCTTTCACATGCAAACTTTTGTGGAAAAAAGGAACATGATTTTTAGCCTTTGCTTAGAAAATGGTTTTAATTGCAGAGATGAGAAGTTGAAACAAGCAAGCTAGAATTATTTTAAGAACCTATTTTCTTTAGAAAGAGAAAATATGGAGCAAGTTTCTTTGCGAAACATCTTACCTTTTCCACCCGATGAAGGAAAGTTGACACTAACTAGAATAGTTGAGAAAGAAGTGTGAATAACTTTGTGCTAGGGCATGACAATTTTCAACCTCTATTTTGAATGAGATTCTAGAATTTAGTGGATGAATGACTTTTACAAACTTGTAGTGAGTGCTTGCCAATTGGATAACTTTGACCTGTTGAGATTACCCTTGTTCTTATTCTTATTAAAGTTGACCATCTTTTCTTAAAAGAGTTTAGGCTTGTTGTATCATGACCAATTTTTATAAAGGGTCAATGACATTCTACTTTACTGTTTTTGATTTCCATTATTTACTTATAGAATAATGTACACATAGACATAGATTAGGGTATAAAATTTCTTCTTTTTTTTTTTTAGTATCTCAATCAACAGAATAACATTGCTTTGAAGCATTTTCATAAAACATAATAATTTATATAAATATGTCTATACATATACAAAGATGGCTCTACAAGGAGCTCAAAATAAGTTTTTGAATAATAATAATTTCATTACTGAAGACTGTAACTAAATAGTCTAGACCCACCATCCAGACCTAGACTAATAATATAAAATTATAATCTTCACAAAATTTTGACTCCACGGTTTCCTCAACTAGACCTTCCAGCATGAGAAGTAGCTACAGAACTGTCATATATGCTCACATACCATAGTACGATCATCGTCATACACACACACCAACACAAACGAAATAGTAAGGGTGAGCTTATAAAACATAGTAATAATCATTAAATCATGTAAATTTATATACATTGAATTATCAACACAATTATAAGATCAACTTATTATTCATTAACTCCTCAACACCTCACTTTGCAATACAGTCCCTTTTGTTAACTTAATGAGTGCCAACAATTATTACGATGACAATGAGAATAACATCAACAACAACAACATATTTAAATCTTGACATGTAATGTAACGCCCCTAATTTTGTAATATTAATTATTGTTATTTATATAAATATATATATATATATATATACGTGTGTTGACTTGATGATGATGCTTATGTGTATTAAGTATATGGATGTGTGTATTGTGTGTATGCATGACTGGATAGGGCTGAATGGGCTCAGTGCCTAAGTGCAGGGCGTAATACTGGCTGTTCTTACTGCAGCGAGAGGATTCTCACTGTAACGAGAAGGTCCTGGGAGGAAGAACTGAAATTGTCACCTTCTTGCTGTAGAGAGAGAGCGACAGTTTGGGGTGCATTTTTGGGTGCAGTCTCGCTGTAGAGAGATTCTACAGAAACTAGGGTGCAGTTTCATCTGATTTTTCGCTGCAGTGTGAGGGCATGTCACTGCAGCGAGGGGACCTCGCTGTAGTGAGAGTGTCACGACCAGAAAAAAAAAATTTAAAGGGGTTAGGGTTCGGGGAGGGTTATTTCTTCCTCTCCCTTCGAAATCCCTCCGATCCTCTCATTCCCGAACCCTTTTCTACCGATTACTTTGCCTCCAAAGCTGTTTAGGAGCTTGATTAAAGGTTAAATCCATGTGGAAAACGCTTGGAGGTGAGTTTTAATGGTTATGGTTTCATTTCTCATCCATTTTTCTCTGTTTCTGGGTTTCCTTGGGTTCTCATGGAGTTCCTCCATGTGTTTTAGGCCGAAATCTGTGTAGGGAGCACGTCCGTGGTCGAATTCGAGTGTGGGTCTTCAATCCAAGGTAAGGAGGGACTCTATCCTACTCTTTTGTGCATGAATTGTTGTTATTTTGCTGAATATTGTGTTGTGGCTGAGTTAGTGGGTAAGAAATTGGTGAGAAATATAATGTGGGCCGTGTGCTGTGATATGTGAACATTATGTGTGTTGACCCAAAATTGATGGATGTGGATTGTATGTAAATGTTGTGTGATAGAATGAGGGCATGTATGCTGAGTGTTGTGAATGGGTATAGGCACTTGTGCTGTTGTTTGCAATCTAACACTAGCAAGTGCACTAGGATTGCAGCAAGTGATGAGTAAATTTAAGATCAGAATATCGTCTCCACAGGGAATTTAGGTTTCAAGTACCACTTCACAGAATTATAACCATTTGAGCCATACGAATTTTTGAAGGAGATTTGTAACATATAACAACAATAAACCAAAGCAATTAAAGCAAAGAACTTGCAGAGAAACAGAGTATAAGATTTGTGATAAAATGAAATAGCAATGAAGGATAGTTAGGAATTTACTTCACAAGAATATCAATATCAATCCAATTAAATCCTCTGAACATTCAAGCAATTGAATAATTGACAATCAGTTTCACATATATCTAGCCAAAGGTTAATTCCTTAACTCATTGACCCTAACAATCCACTAAACCTCCCTAATCCCTTAGGTGAGATTCAATTTCAGGTTGCATTAAGAATTAGAACTATAAGATTGCAGAATTAGGTCTCCTTATCCCTAAGAAATCCCTAAACTCTGGTTGCCAATTCAGATCGGAGCAAACAATCCAATTCCCATTGGTAAAGATTCCTCTTGATTAATCAAATGAATTTCCATTCAGAGATTGCATGAAAAGCAGAATTAACAACTCAATTAATCCAAGAACTTAAAGTTCAGAAGATAAAGTCGAATCAATACATCAATTCGAGTTCCATAAACCCCTAACTATGGGAAATTAAGCACACATTGCAACAAAAACAGAGAAAGAAGAAGAAGAAGATGAAGAAGAATGCAAAGCAGCCATGGCCACGAGCTCCAATCTGATCCCTCTTCTTGGAGCTTCAAGCTTCGACCCCAATCTTCTCTCCACTCTCTCTCAACAAGATTCTAACTAACAAAACAGAAAAATGAGCAAGCAGATTCCAGTTTCGCGCTTCAATCAGGTATTTATAGAAACTCAGTTCTGCGCGTTGTCACTTTTCTTCACAAGAGTAACCACGCAGAAGCTTTATGTAGTGTGCGTGTTCACTTTCAAGAGCAAGAGTAACCACGCGCAACTTGCAGAGTTGAAGGCTTCTCTGGAACATTCACTTTTGTTCATAATAGTGGCAACGCAGGAGGTCAAGGGCTGCGCGTGATCACTTTCGTGAGTAATAGTAACCATGCGCAAGCTGTCCTGATACAAGTGCCTCTGGAACGCTCACTTTCGTTGGCGAAAGTGACAACGCGCAGCTCATCAGGAATGAAGTCTCTCTGGAACGTTCACTTTCGCTAACAATAGTGATCACGCCCAGGCTGCAACCCATAATTCTTGTATTTTGGAGTCCAGCATTGCCATTCTTCCTCTTCCTTCCCATTGATTCTCCATTTCCATGACTTTTGCTCAGCTTATTCCTTCAAAACAAGATAAATTCCTTAAGAACTAAGCATAAATTCTACAAATGCGAAAATAACTACAAATTGAATTAAAACTTTCAATCATTCTCTTTTTCTGAGTTTTTCTGCTTTCTTCATATATTTTTCTTATTAAATGAGCTAGAATTATGCTAAAATATCAGTAAAAATATGGATTCATCAGTGCCGTATATTTGATTGAATATTTTGAAAATGTGGGCCCAAGAACCGTGTAATATGAACGATAATTGTAGGCTAAGTGTCGTGTGCTGTGAAATGGAATGTGGGTTGTGTACCGTGTGTAAGCATGATTACTGCATGCGTGAATAGAATATATGTGAGTGGGCATGTTAGCGCTGTTGTAATGTGCTGTGAATGGTTCAGCGATACACTGGGGGTGTGCAAGATAAGGACGGTAGAAATACCTTCGGGAAAAGGGAGTGGTGGTGACACCGACTATGGAACGGGTGCACCACGGGCCACTCACTCTCTTCTTGACTAGACCTCTGACCACTATCTTTGCTGAGCGACCCATGACTGCCCAAGTGGTATCCGTGAGGCGGGGGTAACTGGCGACCATTCATAGTGAAAATCTGTGATTACAGTGCCACAGTGGATGTGGTTGGCATACGTGCGCATGGGATTATTGTTAGTTGTATTTTTTTGAATGTGAAATGCTATTGGTGCCGTGAGTGCATTGATATTGAATGATAATGTTCTTTGTGTTTGTTTCTGCATAAATGTATTGAATTTGATTTGGAGGTGAGACTCCATGCCCAGTTGTGTGTTTTGGTAGTATAGAGTACTCACCCTTACATTCATTTTTCAGGTAACCAAGATGATCAGCACCGGACTCAGTGAAAGGGGTGGATGGAACTGCTATGGGACTAGGATATGAATTTGAAAATAATGTATTTAAAAGGGTCTTGTAGTAGTGTTTTGATGAAGATTGTAACCCCTTTTTCTTATTTTGAAATATTTGATGAAACCATGGGTTGAGAACTTTATTTAAAATGAAACTTTTATTATCCCAAATTTGCAAAATTATTATTTAATGAATATTGAAAATAAGGTGTTACAATTTTGGTATCAAAGCAGTTCATCCAAACCGGACTGGAGTATCGGGCTGAAGTGTCCAAGATAAGTGTTGATTGTTTTGTTTGCTTGAATTATAATGTATAAATTGACCTAATGTGCTGGAATGTGATTGTTGACTTGTTGTAGCTAGATTGAATATGTCTGGTAGAGGTAGAGGAGCTAGAGGCACCAATGACCTCATGGACCGCATGGCTCAGATTTTGGAAGCCATGGTGCATAATCAAGGTGGAGAGTCAGCTGAGTATCGAGGGTAATCTTCCTCACTAGGCATGATCCTCCAAGGTTTGAGGGTGGATTCAATCTCGAAGGAGCCCGAGGGTGGGTGGCCGATGTGGAGAAGATCTTCAATGCTATGGGGTGCCGTGAGGAGAACAAGGTTACCTATGCCACCTACTTGCTGTGTGGGGAGGCTGGGGATTGGTGGAGGTTTGTCGGTTAGACTTTGCCACAAGAAGATGGCTATATCCAGTGGGAAGCATTCAAGACCATTTTCCTAGGGAACTACTTTCCCCGGGACCTAAGGAAGCAAAAAGCTAGGCAGTTCCTTGAACTGAAGCAAGGAAGTATGATTGTGGGAGAATATACAGCTAAGTTCCAGGAGCTGATGAAGTACTGGCCTCATTATCAGCATGGTGATGGAGAGGAGGATCTGTGTGCTCAATTTGAGCATAGATTGAGGCCAGACATCCGGGCTGTGGTTGATAAATCCACATTTTACCATAATTTTTAGTATAATTTTGTTAATAAATAAGTAGAAAGTGCTAAGTAAACTTGAAAATATCATAAAAATTGCATTAATATTCATAATTGTGTAAATAGTTTTGATTTTTAGATTTTTAGTCCCATTCTGAACAATTTGACTTAAAAGTGACTTAATCCTTGTGCAGAAGCTTGAGCTGAGAATTTGAGTTGAAGATTGAAGTGAAGAAAGTAGAGAAATTGAGCTTAAATGATGAAGAATCAAGTGTTATATGAAGGGCGTAATCACTCTGAGTACATAGAGTAAACACTTTGAAGAAGAAAATTCATAAAAATCAAGAGAGTAGAGAGTAGCTACACAATTGAGCGCATAGCCACTTCAAGTGCCTAGAGTAGCTACGCAATGCGCGTAGCCACTTTAAGCGTTCAGAGTAGCTATGCCTAAGGCCAATTCAGAACTGCACAGTGCGCGTAGCTACTTCAAGTGATCAGAGTAGCTACGCAATTGAGCGCGTAGCTATTTCAAGTGTCCAAAGTAGCTACGCAGTCAACGCGTAGCCACTTCAAGTGCTTAGAGTAGCTACACAAAAATAACATAATTTTAAATATCACTTCTAAGTGTCAACTTTGGACGATTTGAGTTCTTAAATCAGTTTTAGAAGCTTCTAGAAGACCTTTGATGCTAGAATTCTCAGAGATTAACATGTAGAAAGGAAAAAGGCGAGAAAAACATATAAATAGAAGTTAGAGATTCAGAAAATGGGACTTCTGGTTCATTTTTGTTATTTTTCACTTTGTAACTGTTTTAACTTCCAAGGGAAGTCAGAGAGAGAGATTGGGAGTGACTTTCAAGCTTCATTTCTAAAGGAATCAGAGTGAAGATTGGGTCTTGGAAGATGTTCTTCTGCTTCTTGTCTTCTTCTTCTTCTCTTACTTCTCCTTTCTCCATTGTAGTGTTGTTCTAAAGCTTTTTGGTTAGGGATCTATGGATCCAGATTTGATGTTGTGATGTAATTGTGGATTGAATCTTGAGATTTTAATTGAATTGAGTATGTGATTCTGTTCTTAATGCAGTTGTGAACTAATCCTTCATTCAATTAAATTTAGAGGAATTTTCATCAATGGAAATTGAGTTTATTTCTCATATCTGAATCATATGCCTAGGTTATTAAGATCTTAGGAATAAGTATCATGATCTAGTAATCCTATAATTTCTAGAACTTGCAATATTTGATTGAATTTCACCTAAGGAATTAAGGAGGTTTAATTAAGTATTAGGATCAATGAGGCAAGGAATTGTCCTTTGGTTAAAGAAGTAAAATTGATTATCAATCAATTAAAATTCTCAAGAGTTCAGAACATGATTACATTGCGATTGAAAATCTGGTGAACTGATTCCTAACTATTTTCCATTAGCATTCTTAATACAAAATTCATATTCTATTTTTACAGCAAGTTTATTACCTTTTATTGTTTTTATTTCTTACTTTTACATGTTACAAACCTCTCAAATGAATTGTTTTGCTCAACTAATTGTTAAATTGTGAAATGGTAATTGAAATAAGATCCCTGTGGACGATACTTAGAGCTCATATTGAATTTCAAATTTTATTACTTGTTACAACTACCTAGTACACTTGCTAGTTAGTTCTTTAATTTTGTAACAAGTTTTTGGCGCGTTGTCGGGGATCTTTATTTTCAATATCATTAGTAGCAAGGAGACAACTAGATTGAGCTATTTTTCTCTGTTTTCTTTTTGAAAATTTTATTTTTTATACACTGAATTTCGTATTACATTTTCTGCTAGTTTTCCTGTACACCTTTGCTGTCCAGTTTTGTATAATTTTTGTGTCACTGTCTTTTGTGTAGTTATATGTTTAGATGTTATGTTTCTTAAAATTTCATAGGATATTTTGCTAGTAAATTTTCTGCACTATATTGTTCTGTATTTTCATCATTTTTCTTTTAGTGTTTCTACTATGCTCAGTTTTACTTAGTGTTATATGCATGTGAAAAATAAAAGCAAGACTGCTCTTGTGTTTGATCCAGACATAGACAGAACATTGAGGAGGCTGAGAAACGAATTAAGAGCAGAAAATTCAGCAAGGAAAGAGTAAGAATTGGAATCTACACCTTCTACTCCTAAATCGGAAGAACTTCAAATTCCTTCTCCTACACCACCAACACCTCAAGAGAAGATAATGGCTGAACAGAACATGATGAGAACTTTAGGGGATTATGCAGTGCTTAACATGCATGGATACAACTCCTCTATAGTCAGACCTACGATACAAGCCAACCATTTTTAAATAAAACCAGCTTTACTTCATTTAGTTCAGCAAGATCAATTTTCTGGTTCAATTTCGGATGATCCTAACTTACATATCTCTAACTTTTGCAGCTTTGTGATACAATAAGGATGAATGGAGTTAGCGAGGATGCAACTAGATTAAGACTATTTCCATTTTCATTAAGAGATAAAGCTAAATGTTGGCTGCAAGCTCAACTACAAGGAAGCATCACCACTTGGGCAAACCTTGTTAATAAATTTCTTACCAAGTATTTTTCACCATCTAAAGCTGCCAAACTAAGAGGAGAAATTACATCATTCATGCAGCAAGAGGGGGAATCTTTATATGAAGCTTGGGAGAGGTATAAAGAATTATTGAGGCAATGTCCACACCATTGCATACCAGAATAGATGCAGCTAGAAACTTTCTATAATGGAATGAGTCTAGCCACTAGAACCATGATTGATGCAGTTGCGGGAGGATTATTGAATACTAAGTCATTGGAAGAAGCTCAACGAATTATAGAGATGATGGCTTTATCTATGTATCAAAATTCTAATTCTAGACACTTTACAAGGAGTGGAGGATATGAAGCCAAAATTCTTAAGACTTTTCTTGCACAAAACTAGCTGCAAAGTCAAATGTTTTCAGAACAAATTGCTGCACTAACTCAGCAAATAAGCAACTTACAGGCCGCTCTAATTCAGAATACTCAACTTGTGATTTTTGTGAAGGAAATCATGCTAATGGAGCATGTGATGCATCTACCAATGAACCTCGAGCAAATCAATTATATGGGAATTTTTCAGAGACAACAACCCTCATTCCCACCTGATTTTTAGTATCCTAATAGCATAAATCAGCAGTACTCTAATTGGAATACTCAATATTTTGCTGCAAATAATTTTAATTCTGCTTTACCTTTTTCTGGTGTAGGTCTAACAGTACAACAATCCTATTTTCAAGGGAATCCAGCCACTCAACCTCAAAGGAATCAAAAATTCTCCAAGCCTATGACTGAAAGGTTGAATGAAATGGAGGAAACCATGCTGCAATTTATGAAAGTAACCCAAACAAGCTTCAAGAATCAAGAATCTTCTATGAAGAAGCTTGAAACTCAAATTGGACAGCTGGCTGAACAATTATCCAGTAGAGAAGAGGGGAGATTTCCTAGCAATACAGTTGTTAATCCAAAAGAACAATGTCAAGCTGTAATGACTAGGAGTGGAGCTGTTGTGGGGAGTCCCAGACCTATCGAAAAAAGAGAAAATAATCCTGTTGCAGAGGAGAAATTAAAATCTGATCTAGATGAAGGAAATTTTATCTTGCTGAAAAGAGAAAATTCAGAAAAAGAGAGTTCTCCAAAGGCTGTAAGAAAGACAAAGAGGCAAATACTTGAGGAAGCTAATCAACCTATTGATAAGGAGAAATACAAGAGACTTCCTTACCCTCAAAGAATGCCCAATCTAAAATAAGAAAAACAATTTGAGAGGTTTCTAGATGTCTTCAAGAAACTTCAAATAAATATTCCTTTTGCTGAAGCACTTGAGCAAATGCCTTCCTATGCTAAATTCATGAAGGAACTGTTATCTAAGAAAAGAAAACTTGAGAATGATAAAACAGTCCCTTTGACTGAAGAATGCAGTGCTATTTTACAAAGGAAGCTCCCTCAAAAATTAAAGGATCTAGGTTCTTTTAGCATTCCATGTTCTATTGGAAATTGCACCGTGGGGAAAGCTTTATGTGATCTTGGGGCCAACATCAATCTCATGCCTCTTGCTATCATGAAGAGACTTGGAATAGAAGAAGTTAAGCCTACTAGCATAACCTTACAACTTGCGGACAAATCTTACACATATCCCTATGGTGTTGTAGAGGATTTGCTAGTTAAGATTGACAAATTTATTTTTCTTGTAGATTTTGTAATTTTGGACATGGAAGTGGATGCCGACATTCCTTTAATTTTGGGCAGACCATTCTTAGCTACAGGGAGAGCTTTAAGTGATGTTCAAAAGGGAGAACTTATGTTGAGAGTGCAGGATGAAAAGGTTATTTTTAATGTATTTGAGGCACTCAAACATCCCAATGATGATGTTACTTGTATAAGGGTTGATATTCTAGATTCTATTACTTTCCCTCATTTTATTGATAATGCTGACGAAATCTCATTATTAAAGGAAACAATAGTTGCAAGGAATCATTCTACTGCTGTAAAAAAAGAAGAACAATTGAGAGAATATGTGCAGCAGCTGGACACCTTGCCAATTGTCCCTTTTTCGGAAAATCCAACAAAGGAAGAACTGAAAAATGAAATGAAGGGAGAGAAGACTAAGAAACTAGAGCTGAAACATTTACCTTCTCACTTGAGACACTCTTTCTTAGACCAAGAACATGAAAATCCGGTAATTATTAGCAATGATCTCAAGGGAGAAGAAGAAGAGAAATTGTTAAGAATTTTAAGAGCCCATAAGTCTGTAATCGGTTGGCATATTTCAGACTTAAAGGGGATCAATCCAGCTTTTTACAAGCATAGAATTATGTTTGAAGAACATTTTAAACTGGTAGTACAGCCACAAAGAAGACTAAACTCAGCCATGAAAGAAGTAGTGAGAAAAGAAGTAATGAAGCTGCTGGATGCAAGGATTATTTACCCAATTTTGGACAACAAATGGGTTAGTCCAGTCCAAGTTGTCCCTAAAAAAGGATGGATGATAGTTGTGCCTAATGAAAAGAATGAATTAATTCCTACTAGGACTATAACGGGCTGACGCATGTGTATCGACATAGAAAATTAAATGATGCAACTATAAAAGATCACTTTCCATTGCCATTTGCTGATCAAATGTTGGAAAGACTAGATGGACATGCATATTATTGTTTTCTTGATGGATATTCCAGCTACAATCAAATAGTGGTGGACCCTATGGATCAAGAGAAGACTGCATTTACATGCCCATTTGGAGTTTTTGCATATAGAAGAATGTCATTTGGATAGTGCAACGCTCTCGCTACTTTTCAAAGGTGTATGCTGTCCATTTTTTCTAATTTAGTAGAGAAAATTATTGAAGTGTTTATGGATGATTTCTCTGTTTTTGGCAATTCTTTTGATAATTGTTTAGCTAATTTGTCCACTGTTTTACAGAGATGTCAAGATACTAACCTTGTTTTAAATTAGAAAAAGTGTCATTTCATGGTCCAAGAGGGAATAGTCCTTGGCCATAGAATTTTGGAAAAAGGAATGGAGGTGGATCAAGCAAAAATAGAAGTTATTAGTAAACTACCTACACCAATTAATGTTAAGGGAGTTAGGAGTTTCTTGGGTCATGCAGGTTTTTATAGAAGGTTTATTAAGGATTTTTCAAAAATTGCAAAATCTCTTAGTGATTTACTTGTTAAAAATGCTGACTTTGTATTTGATGATTCTTGTTTGCATGCATTTTCTGTTTTGAAAGAAAAACTTATCTCTGCACCTATTCTTGCAAAACCTAATTGGAATTTACCTTTTGAATTAATGTGTGATGCAAGTGATAGTGCAGTAGGTGCTGTTTTAGGATAAAAAAGGATAGGAAATTGCATGTCATTTACTATTCCAGTGAAGTCTTAAATTCTGCACAAGTAAATTACACAACTACTGAAAAGGAATTCCTTGCTATTGTGTTTGCTTTTGATAAATTTATATCATATTTGATGGGATCCAAAGTCATAGTCTATACTGACCATTCTGCACTTAAATATTTGTTGTCCAAACAAGATACTAAGCCAAGATTATTGAGATGGATTCTGCTACTGCAGGAGTTTGAATTGGAAATTAGAGATAAAAAGGGAAAGGAAAATGGGGTAGCTGATCATCTGTCCAGGCTTCCATTGGACAATTTAACCCCTAATTCCTTGGACATTAATGAAGAATTTCCAGATGAAAGACTACTTGATGTGGAAGATCTACCTTGGTTTGCTGATATTGCAAACTTCAAGGCCACTCAACTCATTCTAAGGAAATTTACTTGGCAACGAAGAAAGAAATTTTTACATGACAGCAAATTTTATATGTAGGAAGACCCTTATCTGTTTAAAATTGGGGTGGATGGTCTACTTAGAAGATGTATCCCACAAAATGAACAAGATGAAATATTATGGCATTGTCATAATTCAGATTATGGAGGCCACCATAAGAGTTCAAGAACTGCTACAAAAGTTTTGCAAGCAGGATTTTTCTGGCCTACACTCTTTAAAGATGCCAAAAATTATGTTGAGAGTTGTGATAAGTGCCAAAGGACAGGCAACATATCTAGGAAACATGAGCTGCCTTTGACAAATATTTTAGAAGTGGAGTTATTTGATGTATGGGGGATTGATTTCATGGGACCTTTTCCCACATCTTTCTTTCATGAATATATTCTTGTGGTAGTTGATTATGTTTCTAAGTGGGTGGAAGTCATACCAACAAGGACAAATGAAGCCAAGGTGGTAATTTTTTTATAAAAAGGAATATCTTTGCTAGATTTGGAGTGCCTAGATTTTTAATAAGTGATTGAGGTGCTCATTTCTGCAACAAGTATCTTGAATCAGTTTTAGCAAAGTATAATATAAAACACAAGGTTGCTACTCCATATCATCCACAAACAAGTGGACAGGTTGAAGTGTCAAATAGAGAAATTAAACAAATTCTGGAAAAAGTGGTGAATAATTCAAGAAAGGATTGGTCAAAGAAGTTAAATGACTTTTTGTGGGCATATAGAACTGCCTTTAAGACTCCAATTGGCATGTCACCTTACCAATTAGTCTTTGGAAAGGCATGTCATTTACCTTTGGAGCTGGAACATAAAGCATATTGGGCCACTAAATGGCTGAATTTTGACTTGACCAATGCTGGAGAAAAGAGTATTTTACAGCTACATGAGTTGGACGAATTTAGGCAACAGGCCTATGAAAATGCCAAACTATACAAAGAAAGAACCAAGAGGATCCATGATAAATTCATTCTGAAAAGAGAGCTCAGGCCTGGACAACAAGTTTTATTGTTTAATTCAAGACTGAAATTATTTCCAGGAAAGCTAAGATCAAGGTGGTCTAGACCTTTTCTAATCAAAGAAGTATCTCTCTTTGCAGCAATTTTAATTGAGGATCAGAAAATAGGGAGAGAATTCAAAGTCAATGGCCAAAGGTTGAAGGTTTATCATGGAGAGGCATTCACAAAGAACATCTCTTGTGTTAAGTTGATTTCTCTTGAATGAGAAATATGAGGCGTCAAGCTAGTGACATTAAAAGAGCGCTTGTAAGAGGCAACTCACATTTCTAACCCTTTACTTTTGTTAGAATCTAGTTTAGGAATTTTTACTTTTAGTTATTTTTGAATTTTAAAAATTTTTCATTTTATGAATTTTTAGTTGAAAGTAATGGTGGAATATGATTTTCATAATAAATCACATTGTTAATTGTGTTTGCATATTTTAATTCAATTAAGATCAATGTGTGAAATTGTAGTTGGAATGATGCTCATCAAGTAAGTCAACATTTTGAGGAAGAAGAATTGAAGCGCAACAGTCCATTCCTGAAGTTGATCATTCAAGTAGACACTTCAAGTGCATAAAGTGTCTACACAGAAGTCCATGGATTCTGAATTCTGAAGTGAAGCAAGCGTGTAGCAACTCTACCCACTTGAAGTGGACACACGTAAAATCGCGTAGCTACTTTAACCACTGAGAGTGTCCACGCGCAAGGTTATATAGAAAAAGTTGAAAAAACGGCTTCTGCATAGCTACTTCAGGCGTTTGAAGTAGCTACGCGCATCTGAACGAAGCAAGGGTGCAGCTACTCTATCCATTTGAAGTAGCTACACACATCTCCGCGTAGCTACTCTGCCTATTTGAAGTGACTACGCGCACAGTTCAGTAGTTTAAGTATTCACTTCAAACATTTAAAGTGGTCATGTGATTTGTACACCTTCATTTAAGTAGATACTTTGAATGCTTAGAGTAAACACGCTCACGTTTAATTCATTACAAAATTTCCAGCGTGTCTACTCTTCCTATTTAAAGTGTCTACTCACTTTGCGTAACCATTTAAACCATTCAGAGTGATAACGCAGAAGCATCCAAACCTAAACCCTGAAACCCAGCTCTAAAAATTTGATTTTCCTACTTAGTATTCACTGAATTTTTGTTGATTATTTGTTCCTTCATCATTTGTGAGTTGGATTACATCAATTCTGCACTTCACTTTCAGGTAATTCTGTCTCCAATTTTGAAATTTCTGATTAGGGTTCTTCAAAGCGTGAATTGGGGAAAATTTGGGAATTTAAAATTGGGGGCAATTTCTATGAAATTATTGATTCGAATATGAAATTGAAGGTTAATGGGGTTGATTCCATGCTCACATCATAATTTTTAATGGAAGATTAATGTTGTATGAAGGATTTTCATATCAACATGTTGCTGCACTTGTATTTGACTATGAGACCTGATTTCTGAAGCAAATTCTTATAAAATTTCTGTATTTTAATATTTGAAATTGCTGGAAATATTCTGAAATAATTTTTTATTAATCAATTGTGCAGAAAAGCTTTTAAGATTTAATGCTCTAACCTTCTCCCTAAATTAGGTCAATTTAACAAGCGAAAATTAACCTTAAATTCCCATACGAAATTAAACAAATCAATGTGCTCCAATCTCTAATCCTTAGGATTAAGCAACCGTAGAATTAAACTCGGAATTAAGCAAATCAAGTTCAGAATACTTGTTAAAAATGAACTAGAGTTTGATTAAGCAATGTCCTTTAATCAATTCTTAACTTAGTTCAAGAGATTGGGGAAAAAAGAAATCCATGAAAAAGGATTCCTATTAACATTAAAGGCCCAAGAATTCAAGAATTCATATGAACTCACCAGGGATTACAAGAAAATTAGCCCTCCATAAGGATGAGTCTCACTATTTCAAGATGAAAATCAAGAAAAGTTGATGACATTAAGATGAATATCAAAGGAAATGTAAGAAGAAATGGAAAATCAAACCCTAGGATGTGGCCTTGGCTATCACCCAAAGCTGACCGAACTATGCAAAAGTGTTTCCAAAATAGAAAAAAGCTCTAGCCCTAAAATGGTAAAGATTTATTTATACTAAACTTGATGCCCTTCATAGTAGTTACTATTGTTTATGATAGTAAACATGCATAGCATCCATGGGTTTTCTCCTCTCTGTAGTGATTACTTTTTTACATGAAAGTAGTTACTATGGGTGCGCGTAATCACTATTGTCTGCAATGGTAAACATGTGCAGTGTCTTTCATTCTGGGGCTCTCTATAGTATTTACTATCATTCACAATAGTAAACACGCACAGGTCTGAACTTGTCATTGGCTCTGTAATGATTACTATTGCTTCTGAAAGTAGTTACTTTGACTTGTCCCTTGGAATTGGCTTGTTGTAGTGATTACTATGGTGTCTGAAAGTAGTTACTTTCACCTCATATTTTCCCAAGAGCTAAAAATCCAAAGGATTTACCTGAAAATTCCTGTACAATTATTCAAATGATCAAAATTGCAAAATATATTTACAAAAATTAGTGTAAATTAAACAAAAATTTAGAAAGCTATGATACTTAATCTAAATAAGATTTTTATGTATTTATCATTTCTAAGTCTATTTTTTCTATTAAAAATCCATAGACAAATAAACAAAATATCTATAAAATATGGATTCATCACAGAACAATTCTTTTCCGTACCATCCACTGCAAGTATATCCTATGAGGGATCAATCTTTTTTTTATCTTTTTATTACCTGAAAATGTTGATATTTTCTACTACATTATACATCAACACAGAAATAATTCATTTCTACGATTCTATCCAAACAGAAATTATCTATACACATCATTTCACACTTAGTCAAATATAATTATTCAATCTTTGAGCTCATGCCACTTTATTCATTTCAATCTTGAAAGATTCATCAAACAACGGTACTCTAAATACTCATGGACCCCTAAATCGCTACCAACATACTCTTCTTAGTTATGAAGGACTTACACTAGCATGGATAGTCACTAGTTAGCCACTACACACGGATACAACGTGTACATTATACGACCCTCATAGCAAAGGTATAGTCAGTAGTCTAGTCAGAAAATGAGTATGTGGCCTTTGAGTGCTTTCATTAACAAGTGTATACACACCAGCTATTAGCATTTATCGCTCTCATTTCCCTCAGATTTTCCATATCTCCTTTGTGCTCTATATATCTCGTGTATCTCTGAACTATTCATATGAAAACTCAACAGTGACACACTAAAATCATACTGTTTATAATAATCAATATTGTCCTAATACATGTGTTACAATCACCCTAATCAATATGTTATAACATATGTATTATAATATCACTTGTCGATGTATTACAAAACATATATTATAATCACACTAATTATTGTTTTTATGACACATGTGTTACTCCTTCTTTTTTACTTACATTTTTCTTAGTAATTGACATATATTTATAGTAATTCTCTTCATTATTTTTAATCATAACATCCTTTCTCATATTTCAGTTAAATAAATTATCTCTAAGGTCACATCCTTTCAAACCACACATTTATAATAAAATATCCTTCATTTAATGACAGTCAAACCATTTGCATCAATCTTATACAAAAATCAAACCTCTCATTTAAGCATATATTTATAAAACAAAACACGCATCACCATACAGTCTAATACAATGCACTGAAGGTCAGACACTAATGAATCCATATTTTTACTAATATTTTAGTGTAATTCTAATCCATTTGATAAGGAAAATATGTTAGAAAAAGCAAAAAAAAACTCAGAAAAATAGAATGGTTGAAGGTTTTCTTTTAATATGTAGTTATTTTAGCATTTGTAAGATTTTTTCTTAGAAATTAAGAATTTAATCTTGTTTTTGTAGGAATAATCTGAGTAAGGTTCATGGAAATGGAAAATCAATGGAAAGGAAGAAGAAGAGTAGCAATTTTGGACTCAAAGCATAGGAATTATGGAATGCAAGCTGGGCGTGATCACTATTAATAGTGAAAGTGATCACTCCAGGCATCAAAGAGGAATACATACTGGTCGTTAACACTCTCGCTGGCGAAAGTGAGTGTTCTAGAGAAGCCTCAGACATAGCGAGCTCTGCGTTACCACTTTTACTAGTGAAAGTGGACGTTCCAGAGAAGACTAAAATTCAGCAAGCTCTGTGTAACCACTTTTACCAGTGAAAGTAGATGTTCCAAAGAGAACTCAGCTTGGCAAGTTGTGCGTGGTAACTTTTACTCATAAAAGTGAACATGCGCAACCACTCGACCTCTTGCATTGCAACTCTTATCATCCAAAGTGATAGTTCCAGTTTCCAGAAACTATATAAGCCTTTTTGTGGTCACTCTTATGAAGCAAAGTGACAATGCCTAGAGTCGGGAGTTCTATAAATACCAGAAAAAAAATCAGATTTTGGAGTCTTTTGTTCATTTTCTATTTTCCAGTTAGTTTCTTCGTTCAAAGAGAGTTAGAGAGAGGATTGGGGTTAAACGTCGAAGCTCCAAGAAAAGGAATTGGATTGGAGCTCGTGAAGATGGCTTCTCTACATTTCTTCTCTTATTCTCCTTCTTTCTCTTTCTTTGTTACAATGTTTGCTTAATTCTTCGTAGTTAGGAGTTTATGGACCTTGAATTGATGTATTGATTCGATTCTTGCTTCTGAAATTTGAGTTCTTAGATTAATTAAATTGTTAATTCTGTTGTTATTATAATCTTTGAATGGGAATTCAATTGATTAATCAAAGAGGAACCTTTACCAATGGTGTCAAACCCCAAAATTTCCTTACTTTTAAGTTAATTACAAATTGTATCAATATAAATAAATTAGAATTAGATCATATATACATATAGTTAGGAATTAAAACACATTTAGTCAAATTTACCCAAAAAATAGACGAATTAAGGAAAAACTGGGTACGAATTATAGTGGAATCCAATTTTTATAAGAATAATTACCAAAAAAATTTGTTTTTATAAATTTTTTACCATCTTAATTATGTATTACAAAATTTATAATCAATTGTGGAGAATAAAAAAATAGAAAATTAAAAATAAGTTACAACATTGGCCAAAAAGACCAAAATACCCCTAGATTAGGCCTAAAATGAAGACCCAAGTTGGATAAGGAAATGATAATAAAAAATTCTAAAATTTTTATGGAAAATTATTGGGCCAAATGAGGTTGTATTTGTTTAAGAACCAGACCCAAACCTCAAATAGAAAATTCAAACCAATTTTTGCAAATTCAGCACTCAAAGTGGTGTAAAAAGGGCTAGGCAAATGGACCAAAACTTCCAATTTTGTAATCCTATCTTACCCAACCCAATTGGCATGGTTTTGGAACAAAAAATAGACTAAATTTGTCAATAATTGGGCAAAGTATCAGCTGAAGTGAAGGAAACCAATAAGAAAGAAGACTTGGTTTACTAAAATTCCTTGATGATGACATAGGGTCAATGGTTCAATCCCTAACCAAGGAGCCTAACCAAATGCCAACCAAACCCAACCAAACTCAGCCAAAAAAATAGTGTTATGTGAGGGGGAAAATATGAAGTTATAAACCAGGAACTAAAGGCAAACTAACAAGGAAAACTTAGGTCAACTAGATGACATCACAAGGGTCCAAAATATCCACTTTGAGCATGATTATTATGGACCACTTTTCACCTTGATAAAATCCGAATTTGGAAAAGCCTCCAACAACAAAGTTACTCCAATTTAACCTATCTAAATTTTCGTGAACCCTCTGTCCCATAAAAACCAAGAAGAAAAATTAAAAAGCATTCCCCAAATACAAGGCCTAAATTCACGTGTAAATGGAGGAAATTGGAAGATCTAGCCAAAATTCCTAAATCCAGCCAAACCAAACTCTTCTATTCACCTTATGACATCTAACACATGCTAAAAATAAACCCCACCACTCAGCCATGTCACTCTTCAAGCCAACAAAATAGGAAAAACTCCAAAAACACCAAATAACCCCACCATCAAATTTAGCAAAAGAACTTCAACATTTGAGGACCTTTTTGGACAAACTCAAAGCTGACTTGGAAGGGCAGTAAAGAGGGTCAAACCAGACCAAGAAAAAGAAGAAAAAAAGGAGATCAACACACCCTTGCAAGCACACCCAAAAAGGCAAAGACAAAATCAAGTAAGGGACGGGAGTATAGTTCATAAATTAGGGGAATACTTTTGCTAATTAATTGAGTCAAGGGAAACCCTTAACCCTTTATATTGAATGAAAATTTAGTGGGTCTAATTGATATATGAAAAAAAATTTTACTTGCACAAGAAAATCCAAGAAAAACGTTAAAAACACCGAAAACAGAAAATTCTGAAGAAAAATCTTAACCAATTGTAAGTGGGTATTTTGAGGGAATTTTATTGATGAATTTGCTTGTTATGTGTTATTGTTATGATATTAGGCTATTTATATGTGAATCCATGCCTTGAAATTGTTTGAGGGTTTTGTTAAAGTTTTTCGTTTATAATCAGGAGTTTTCTATTAGAATTGTTTACTATTTCTATAAGTATTCTTTTGATGCATAATCTGAGTTCTAAGTTTTTGTTTAAGTTTTATATGGCATAAATACTATCAACTTAGTGAAAATTTCGTGATTAGGCTTTGGTAGAACATAAAAATGAATTTTCGTAAATTTTTAAGAAGATTTACAATTTTGAAATAGTTATAACTGCCTTTTTGTTGGTTCTTATTTTTTTCAAATTTTTAAAAATCATGAAAATTTTCCTAAGATATTAGCTTGTATTATCATAGTATTCTTGATATGTTGGATTTATCTTGACTTGAAATAATATTTTAAATGTATTCTTAAAGATTTTGAATGAAAGGGAAAAAGGAAAATGATTTAAAAATAGAAAAATTACTAAGAAATAAGCTTTGGACTCTTGGACAGTTTTTGGAACCTCTGAAGTATAAGAATCATACGAATATTAACCAATATATGAAATTAAATTTGAAGGATTGAACCTTTAGATGAGAAAATACTATGATTGGACCATAAATGGACTTCAAGAAGTTTAAATTAATTAATCACATGAGTAGTAGAACCAAAGGAATGTTTTTGACCATATTGAGACCTGAAAAATGACTTAGAGGAAAGGGAAAAATGTGCTGGACAACCTGACTTCTTAAAGTTTTGGAAAAAGGACCTAATTGCAATTAACCTAAAGTAAAAGGACTAAACTGCAAATAATGTAACATATGAGAAAACCTTTGCAAAAAATTTTGTTAGTATTTTATTCATGTAGATAATTAAATTTTGAAACTTTTCCCACTAGTTTTATTTTATTTGGATTTAAATTGTATTAGTTAGGATTTTTCTAAAATTCTGATACATAAAAATAGTATTCTAGGAGCAGTATGACTTAATTCAATTTCGTTTTAATATCTATGTGTGGTGTTATTTTATCTTTATTTTTGTATAAAAATATACTTATTAATGAAACTATTCTCACTAGTTTCACTTTATTTGGAATTGAATCAAAATAGATATGAATTTTTGAATATTATGATGCGTGAAAATGATTCCTGAGAACAGCTCACCTTAAGTTCCTTTATTCTTAAAATTCATGCATGATGTGATTTTATTTATATTTTTGTAAAAAACTATACTTCATGAGGAAACCATACTCACTGAGTTTACTTAAATTGGAGTTAAAAAAAAATATTTATGATTTTCTAAAGTTTCTGTTATATGAAACTAATGATTTGTGCATATTATTGAGAAACTTGATTTCGGTTTTAAGGATATATATGGAGTTATTTTATTCATATTTTTGCATGAAAATATATCCTATAGGAAAAATATCCTCACTAGTTTGATTAAATTTGAACTTAAAATAAAATATTTATGATTTTTATATTTAACTGATTCTAAGAAGTGAGTTAATGTGAGCAACAGAGAATAATTAGGACTATCTCTGAGATATGAAAGTGATGAATTTCTACTTGTATTTTCTGTGAAACTATATAAGTAAATTGAAAGAATGCCACTGATTTCATGAATTTTGGTGGTGAATTGAATAACTTATGATTTTTTATATATGCAGTTGCAGAATTATGCTAATCTGTGACATGTATTGATAAAATTAAAGCATGAATTAATGTATGTAAACATTTTGAATGTGAAATTATTTTTACTAAATAGACATAATACTGAGAATAATCTCATTGGTCTCATGTGTTTTGAAGAGAATTGAATTTATTACAAATTTTACAATTTATTGGATTTTGGAAGTGGAATCATGTGAGTAGTAGAAAGAAACTAAGTTAAATGTTACTTTCTGTATAAAAATTATTTATGTGCATTTTTTTTTTGAAAAGTAGACACTTAGAAAGAAAACTTAAGTGATTTCATAATTTTTGGATTTGTATTGAATTAGTTATGAATTTTACAAATTGATCTATGAAATCTGGGGAAAAAACTGAAAATAGCCATGTCCATAAAATGAATGATTCTCTTGTTTTAAGGGATGAATGATTATGAAAGTGTGTATCCAATGGGTAGATTAATGACTATAATTCATTTTGTGATTATGAAACAATTCATAGGGACAGTGGTTGAAAATGCCAGGTACAGGCGAGGGGCAAATAGTGTTAGTTTTACCATAAGGGATAGTAAGGTACCCAAGTCTGAGCAAGAGACCAAACCTAGCTAATTTGTGTCACAGGCAGTGGAAAATAAGCTAAACTATCCTGATAGGCACTAGAGCATACCAAGATTGGTTAGAGGGTGAGCCGCTATGAGTGATCGTAATAGAATTTGAGCATGGTTGCTCGGTTCCTTATTTGGGATGTTGTAATTAAATGGACAATTAATTACTCCATGGAGGAAAGAAATAATACGAATAAAGTACTATGAGATGCTTATTCATAAGTTATGTAGTGGTTATTTTTATTCAACAATTAGTATTGCCTTATGAAATAATTTATAAATAATTTACTCACCCTTTCTTTGTTTGTGTCTATTAACTATGTTATGAATGCAGAATGAGTGCTGGGAGTATTCCTATTCCTGAGCAGAACATGACTTTTAGTATGGGGTCAAGAACATGGAGCCATAATAATGCTAATCAAACTATCATCTTTACAGGTTGTGTGATACTAACTATTACTACCATTAACAACCCCCATATTGCTCCCATAATTATGTAGAGTCCTGTTAGAGTTGAGATTCCCTACCTCATGTATTGTGCAGCAGCTTACCTGGGCCTTCATGCTGATCCTCCTCCAGATGGATTAGATGACTAGAAGAGCTCGTAAAGGAAAAAAATAGTTGACAATGGGGTATATGTAAATTATGAGTGCTTAGGATCTTTTTGCCTGACCTTCATTTTCCTTTAGTTTGTAAAATACTTGAATAACCTAGGAAAGGTAGGACGTCTGTATTAAATTATCTACTGTTGAACAACAACTCTATATATATGTAGATGTGCATTATGTGTGGGATATATGCCTTCATTTATGTTTATTAAACATGTTAAATTTATTAGAGTTTCTAAGTTGAACATAGTAACATAATAATTGGGATGAAACTGTTAATAATAACGGGGACATCTCAAATGGGAATTGGATTTGCTTCTCTGATCTGAATTAACAACCAGAATTAGGGATTTCTTAGGGATAAGGGAACTTAATTCTGCAATCTTATGGTTCTAATTCTTAATGCAACTTGAAATTGAAACTTGCCTAAAGGATTAGGGGGGTGTAGTTGATCATTAGGGTTAATGAGTTAAGGGATTAACCTTTGACTAGTTATATGTGAAACTGGTTGTCAATTAACCAATTGCTTGAATGTTCAGAGGTTTAATTGAATTAATATTGATATTCTTGTGAAATAAATTCCTAACTATCCTTCATTCATATCTCATATCAACACAAAAATTCATACTTTGTTTTACTGCAAGTTTAATTCTTTGTATTGTTCTGGTTTATTGCTTTACATGTTACAAACCTTCCAAATTTGTATGGCTCAACTAGTTATTACTCTGTGAAGTGGTAATTGAATTCCTAATTCCCTGTGGAGACGATACTCTGATCTTAAAATCACTCACTACTTGCTACAATTCCTAGTGCACTTGCTAGTATTTAGAATTGTAACAACAAGTTTTTGGCGCCATTGTCGGGGAATTTGAGTTCCAATATTATTAGTAACAGAAAAATTGCTAGATTGAGTTCTTATTTTCTTAATTTTTCTCTATTGATTAGTGTTACTGTTGTTCACAATCTACACTAGCAAGTGCACTAGGATTGCAGTAAGTAATTAGTAAATTTAAGATCCAAATATCGTCTCCACAGGGAATTTAGGTTTCAAATACCACTTCATAGAATTATAACCATTTAAGCTTTTTCGAAATTGGAAGAAGAGTAGTAACATGTAATAACAGCAAACTAGAACAATTAAAAGTAAAATGAACTTGCAGAAAACAGAACAATGAACACACAGTTATGTGATAACAGAGGAAGAAACCATAGCTAGGGAATTGCTTCACCAAAACCCCAATGTTTAATCAATAAAGTTCTGAATTAACAAGCAATTGGAAAGAATGACAATCAGTTTCACATTGTATTATTCAGAGGTTAATTCCTTAACTCAGTGAACCTAACATTCAATTAAATCATTCTAATTCCTTAGATCTGATTCAATTCAATATTGCTTTAAGTGTAAGAAACCAAAAGATTGCAAGATCAAAGTTCCTTATCCCTAAGAAAAACTATAATCTCGGTGATTGGTTCAGATCTAAAGAACAAATTCAATTTCCATTGACAAGAGTTCCTCTGAATTTAGTTAATCAAATTTCCATTCAATTTCCACGTGAAGTTCAGAATCAATCACTCAATCTATTCCAAAGCTTGAAATTCATATCCAAATCAATTCAACATGTTTGTTTCAGATCTACAATCCCTAACTATGAACGAATTACACAGCCATGGAAGCTTGCTCCACTCCAATTCCTTTACGTGAAGCTCCAAGATTCGAATCCCCACTCCTCTCTCTCACTTCCTCTAACAAGAAGCTAACTAAAAAAACTGAAAATGAACAGAATCCCCCATTTCCAGATCGTTTCTGGTATTTATAAAATTTTCCAGATTTTCACGTCATCACTTTTATGAGAAATAGTAGTTACGCAGAGAGTTTTTGGTTGCGCGTTAACACTTTTCCCAGAAATAGTGGCCACGCGCATTTTCCTGATATTGAGAGCTCTCTGGAACTATCACTCTTGATGATAAAAGTGACAACGTAGAGCCAAGGTAGTTGCACGTTATCACTATTGCTGATAAAAGTGATTACGCACAACTCGCCAAGTTGAAGACTCTCTGGAACGATCACTTTTGATGACAATAGTGGTTACGCAGAGCTTTCCTGATATTTTGCCTCTCTGGAACTATCACTTTTAATGATAAAAGTGGTTACGCAGAGCTTTCCTTCTTCTTTGAGTTCTGAAGTGATCACTTTCACTGACAATAGTGATCACGCCCAGTCTGCAATTTCTTATTCTTGTGTTTTTGGAGTCCAGACTTGCTTCTTTCCTCTTCCTTGTCATCAAACCTCCATGGATATGATCCTTACTCAATTTATTCCTTCAAAAACAAGATTAAAAACATAATTCATAAGCAAAAATTTCACAATTGCTAAAATAACTACAAATTTAAACAAACTTCAACTCCTTCTCTTTTTCTAAGTTTTTCTGCTTTCTTTATATATTTTTCTTATCAAATGTGTTAGAATTATGCTAAAATATCAGTCAAAATATGGATTCATCACTACCCCAAACTTGAATTTTTGTTTGTTCTCAAGCAAATCAAACTAAACTAAGGGTAATTCTTCCACTTCTCAAAAACCAATTAGCAAACTGCTTTTCTCAGATTTTTCAATTTCCAATTCTGTGTTTTCTGCAAAATTTTCAATCAAGATGTTCATCCAATTACTCATCATTGCAATCACAATGCATTCATCAAATTTTAAGCAAGAATTGCCATCTAAGTGAATATATATCAGCCAAGTTCATGTGAGAAACATTAAAAATCATGATCACTTCTCACTGGACAGTGTTTCCCTCATTTCTCAGCAGTGTTTAGGTATTATTTTCTCTCTTTAATCATTAATTCAGCTACACTCTACCATATGCTTGCCCAATTTCTCCATCTCCTCTGCTTAGTACAGCCAATCACACATCAAGAGGACTTTTTACAGTTTATAACAGGGCTTAGGTTAAGGTAGATATTGAACAAAATAAGAAACAAGTTGCAATTTCAAAAGATCAGAAGCATTTTGAGTGAATGACTTTAAAACTAGTCTGGTTTAGCATCAATTCACATTAAATCCCTCAATTATCCAGCAAACTGATTGTTTTTGTGCAGCAGAATTTTCATTTTCCTTTTTCTTCTCTTACTTCTATTTACTTTTTTTTTCTTTTTCTCTGCAACAGTTTACTGCGAATTTCTTCTTTTTGATCTCCATTTTGCTCTTTTCAACTCAGATTCTGTTTTTGAACTCATGTTTTACTCTTTCCACAGTTTTGCTGCATAATTTTTCATTTTTCTGCAGCACTTTTGTTCTTTCGTTCTGACTTCTTGAACTCAAACTTAGATAGCTTGCTATTCCCCTACCCCAAACTTAAAAATTTGCTTGTCCGCAAGCAACATAAATGGATGCTACCCCAAACTTAGTTTTAAAACTCATTCTTGGTCTTTGAATTCACTTTGCCTTTGATCAATTTGAATGGTAAAATTGGTTTTTCAGCAAGGCGTGTAATGAAGTTAACTCAAGAAAAGGGAATATTAAGCTCAAAGGGGTAAACTAGGACAATTAATCATAAGGGAAGGCATTTTAGGCTAACTAAGTATATCAAACATGGCCTTTATCATGTGTGTGAGAACTGTAACATGCATATTCAATTAAAAACAAGGGCAAGTTTTAGAGAATGCAGTTACATTCAGGGACTCTGTTTTGCCTTTAGTTAGATAAGTATAGAATAATAGTAGAGAATTTTTGCATAATTTTGCAATTGTTTAGACTAGAATTTTATATGCTTTTGCTGATATTTTCTGTATAATCTTTGTTCTGCATTTTTGAATATTGATTTGTAGTCTAATTTTGTTTCATTTTGATTTGTATATGTGTGGTTAAAACAAAAATAAATCAACTTTGGTCTTTGATCTTGACATAGACATAACCTTAAGAAGATTAAGAAAAGAGGCTACTGTTACTTTTACAACTGCTGTTGCACTGAAAGTAAACTGACTAGTAAGTGTACTAGTGTTGTTGTAGCAAGTTATAAAAAAAAATCTTAGAATCAAATTGAGTTCCAAGTATCGTCCTCAAGAAATAAAGTTCTCAATTACCACTTCACAAGATCACAATTAGTTGAGCTTTACAAATTTCAGATGGATTTGGTATGAATGTATCAAAAATGAAATTAGAAAGTAGAACAGAACAGTTAGCACAAAAGTATATAGTAAACAGATGTAGAAAGAGTAGCTAAGAAATTGTTTCACCAAAACTTTAACATTGAATCAATAAAGTTCTGAACTTTCAAGCATTTAGATGGAATAACAATCAGTTTCACGTTATATTAATCAAAGGACAATCCCTTGCCTCAATGAATCTAGCATCTAATCAAATCACTCTAATCCCTTAGATCTAATCCAATCAAATGCTGCATTAAGTTTCAGAAACCAAAAGATTGCAAGATTAAGATATCTTATCCCTAAGAAACCAATAACCTTGGCAATTAATTTAGATCTGAGAAACAAATTCAATTCCCATTGATAAGAGTTCCTCTATGATTAGTTGATCAAATTTCCATTCAATCACTATTTTAACAGCAGAATCAATCACTCAATCCAATCCAAAACTCAAAGTTCAGATCCAAAATGAATTCAACATTTCTATTTCATATTCATAGTTCCTAGCCACAAAGAGTTTAAGCAAACATTACAAAAAGAGAAGAGAAGAGAAGAGAATGAATAAAGAAGAAACATCTTCAAGCCAATCTCCAATCTGATCCCTCAAGAAATGAAGCTTGGTATTCGTCCTTAATCTCCCTCTCTGACTCTTTCCACAACAAAAACAAATGGAAAATTATAAAAATGAACAAAAACCCAATAATTCCTGAGCTAACTGTCTTTTATAGAATTCCCGCTCTGCTGGCGTGATCACTTTTGTCAGCAATAGTAATCACGTAGAGGCTAATTCTTCATTTCCACTTGCGCATGTTCACTTTTGCTAGTGATAGTAGCCACGCACACTTCAAAGTGTTCACTTTTGTTGAAAATAGTAGCCACTCAAAAGCTTCCCTTACTAATTTCATACGCGTGTTCACTTCTGCTAGAAATAATGATCACGCAGAAGCTACCTTCTTGCACGTGTTCACTTTTGTGGATAATAGTGAACACGCGCACCAACTCTTCTTAGAGGACTCTCTGGAACGCTCACTTTTTCCAGGAAAAGTGATTACGTAGAAGCTCTTCTCAATGCAACCTCTCTGGAACGCTCACTTTTGCCAGCAAAAGTGATTACGCAGAAGCTCTTCTCCATTTTATGGTTCTGGAGTGATCACTTTCACCAGCGAAAGTGATCACTCAGAGGCTGTTCTTCAATTATCAACTTCTTTCCTACAATTTTTGCTACTTTTCTTCTATTTTTCCTTTGATCATCCAATCCTCATGAACTTAGCTCAGAATCCCCTACAAAAGCATACTTGAATTGTCACTTTTTACATAGAAAATCAATGAATTTTAAAATAACTGTTTAAAAGTGACATGCAACATTTTATTATTTTTTTTAAGGGTTTTCTACTATTTCTAGCATGTTTTCTTTATTAATTGCACTAAAAACTATTGTAAAATACTGGTAAAATATGGATTCATCAGCTAGAGCAGAAAAATTCATAGGAAATGATAGTGAATTAGATGTTGTCTATTCTCCAGAAGTTCAGAACATCCCTATCCAAAAAGGAACACCTACACTACACCTCTAGGACAGTCAATTTCGGGAATAGAAATGGCAGAACAACCTAGGATGAGAACATTAGGAGACTATGCAATTCCAAACATGCAAGGATATAACTCTTCCATAGTGAGGCCAACTATTCAAGCTAATCACTTTGAAATAAAACTAGCCTTGCTACATTTAGTGTAACAGGACCAGTTTTTGGGTGGAATTTATGATGATCCTAATCTGCATATTTCAAATTTTTTGCAGCTATGTGATACCATAAGAATGAATGGAGTTAGTGAAGATGTCATACGATTGAGGTTATTTCCATTTTCTTTAAGAGACAAAGCCAAATGCTGGTTACAAGCTCAACCACAAGGAAGCATCACAACTTGGACAGAGCTAGTGAATAAATTCGTAACCAAGTACTTTCCTCCATCTAAATCTGCTAAGCTGAGAGGAGAAATAACATCATTTGTGCAACAGAAAGGAGAGTCATCGTATGAAGCTTGAGAAAGATACAAGGAATTGCTGAGAAGGTGTCCACATCATTGTATTCTAGATTGGATGTAATTGGAGACTTTCTACAATGGGATGAATGCAGCAATAAGAACCATGGTTGATGCAGCTGCAGGAGGTTCTTTAAACATGAAATCTTTGGAAGAAGCTCAGAGAATCATTGAAATGATAGCATCTTCAATGTATCAAAACTCAAACCCAAGAAATGCAGGGAGAATTACTACATATGAAGTCAAGATTTTAGAAACTTTTCTTATATAGAATCAACAACAAAACTAGATGTTTTCAGAACAAATAGCTGCCTTGACTCAGCAAATTAGTAATCTTCAAGCACAAAGCATGCCAACAAGTCAACTAAACTGTGATTTCTGTGGAGGAAATCATGCAAATGGTGCATGTGATGCATCTACAGGTGAAACACAGGAACAAGTGAATTATATGAACAATTTTCAGAGACAACAATCCTCATTTCCTCCTGGATTGCAATTTTCAAATAATAGAAATCAGCAGTATTTTAATTGGAACAATCAATATTCTACTGCGAAGAATTCTAATTCTAATTTGCCTTTTTCTAATGCAGGTCTAGAAGCACAACAGTCATATTTTCAGAGAAATCCATCCACTCAATCTCAAGAAAATCAGAAGTTTGTCAAACCTATGAATGAAAGGTTGACTAAGATGGAAGAAACCATGCTGCAATTCATGAAGTTGACCCAAACAAGCTTCAAGAACCAAGAAGCTTCTATGAAGAAATTGGAAACACAAATTGGACAATTAGCTGAACAACTATCCAGCAGTGATGAAGGAAGATTTTCAAGCAATACAGTGATCAATCCTAAGGAGCAATGTCAAGCCATCACTACAAGGAGTGGAACTATAGTTGCAAGTCCAAAAGTTGCAGAAAGGAAAGCAAGTGATGCAGCTGAAGAAAGAAGAATTGAACAAGATCTACAACAAGAAAATTTCAAATTATTGAAGAAAGAGCATTCAGAAGAAAAAGTAGAAGCTCCTACAAATTCTGAGAGGAAGACAAAGAAGCAACTCTTTGAAGATGCTTGCAAGCTAATAGATCCAGAAAAATACAAGAGGCTCCCTTATCCTTAAAGGGTCCAAAATCCTAAACAGGAGGAACAATTTAAAGGTTTCTGAATGTTTTTAAGAAATTACAGATTAACATTTCTTTTGCAGAAGCTTTAGAGCAGATGCCTTCATATGCAAAGTTTATGAAAGAAATACTCTCCAGAAAAAGAAAGCTAGAGCACGACAAGACAATACCCTTGACAGAGGAATGCAGTGCCATTCTCAAGAGAAAGCTTCCTCAAAAACTCAAAGATCCAGGATCATTCAGCATTCAATGTAAAATAGGGCAGTGCACTATAGGAAGAGCACTATATGATTTAGGAGCAAGCATTAACTTGATGCCTTTAGCTATCATGAAGAAACTAGGCATAGAAGAAGTGAAACCCACCAACATCACACTGCAGCTAGTTGATAGATCATACACTTATCCATATGGAGTTGTTGAAGATTTATTGGTTAAAGTTGATAAGTTCATTTTTCCTACAGATTTTGTAATTCTGGACATAGAGGTGGATGCAAACATACCTTTGATCTTAGGTAGGCCATTCCTTGCAACAATAAGAGCTCTTGTTGACGTGCAAAAAGGAGAGTTCATGCTTAGAGTTCAAGATGAAAAGGTAATGTTTAATGTTTTTGAAGCATTGAAATATCTAGCTGAAGATAATTCATGTATGAGAGTAGATATATTGAAGTCTTTTATTACACATTATCCTATCAATGAACTTGATGAAAATTTTGTGTTGAGAGAAACCATAGTTGCAAGACATACCAATTCTGAGATTTGTAGAGCAGAACAAATGATAAAAATTGAGCAACAATTGGAAGTTCTACCAATTCTAACACGTGCAGAAAATTCAGTCAAAGAAGAGCTGCAGAAAGAAGTGAAAAAAGATCAAATTCAAAAGATAGAGCTCAAGTAACTACCCTCTCAATTGAGATATACTTTCTTAGATGAGAGTCACGAAAATCCAGTCATCATCAACAATGATCTCAAGGAGGAAGAAGAGGAAAAGTTGCTGAAAATTTTGAGAAAGCACAAATCAACAATAGGCTGGAGTATTTCAGACTTGAAAGGTATAAATTCTTCTTTTTGTAAACATAGAATTCTATTTGAAGAGAAATTTAAGCCAATTGTGCAGCCACAAAGAAGGTTGAACCCAGCCATGAAAGAAGTGATAAAGTTGCTAGACGTAGGGATAATTTATCCAATTTCTGACAGCTAATGGGTGAGTCCAGTCCAAGTTGTTCCTAAGAAAGGAGAGATGACAGTTGTGCCTAATTCATAGCTACTAGGACTGTCACTGGCTGGCGCATGTGTATTAACTATAGGAAATTAAATGATTGATGAACGAAATATTTTCTCATTTGCAAAAAGATTTGTCGTCAACCTTCATCAAAATATGCAGAAAACTTTATGTAGTCTAGGATGCAAGCCTAGGTCGTCTCCCATGAATCATTGGACAAGTGACCAAATATCAAACATGTAGTGTGCAATGTATTTAGAAAGCAAGTAAAAAGGGGGGTTTTGTGATTTCAAGTTCAATCAACTTAAGCAGAAAATTAAATTGCAAAGTTCAATCGATAAAATGTAGTAACCCCTAGTTCATTCATATAAACTCTATCCCTATTCCTCTCAAGATTTAATACTCTTCCTCTCCTCTTAGAATTAGGTTGATTTAACAAGCGAAAATCATCCTTATGTTTTCATATGAATTAAGCAATCCAATGAACTCCAGTCTCTCATTCCTTGATTACGCAATCTTGGAATTAAACAAGAATTAAGCAATTCAAATTTAGAATTTCCTTAAAATGAATTAGGGTTCATTACACAATGCTCCCCTCATTCAACTATTAATTCAATTCAAGAGTTTGGGAGGAAGAAATTCATGGAAGGAGAAGATTTGCATTAACATTCAAAAACCCAAGAATTCAAGAATCCATATGAACTCACTAGAGATTACAAGAAAATTAACCCTCCATGAGGATGGGTCTCACAATTACAAAATGAAAGTAAAGAGAAATCAATAACATTAATACAAAAGTCAAAGAGAGGTAAGGAGAAAATGGAAATCAAACCGTAGGTTGGACCCTTGGCTGTCACTCAAGGCTACCCTAGGCTCTGCCAGTGTCCCCCAAAAATGGCAAAAGAAGCTAAAAGTGTGTAAAAAGTCCCCTACCCTAATTTCTCAAATTCTATTTATAGTGCAGAAATTTTCGCCCAAAGTGACAACTATGGTTTCATAGTGATAACGCGCAACATTCCATAGTGTTTACGCGCGAGATCTGTGATTTGGGCCTCTCTGGAGTTAGCACTTTGGCTTCATAGTGATAACGCGCAACACGCCAAAGTGATTACTCTCGCTCCATAGTGTTTACGCGTAGGTCCTTTGTTTTTACCCTCTCTGGAGTTGTCACTTTGGCATCAGAGTGATAACTTTGGCTGCTCCAGAGTGTCTACTATGGTTCCATAGTAGCTACGCGCAAACCTTGTACTTTTTGGCCTTTCTGGAGTTGTCACTATGGGTTCATAGTGATCACTCTGGTCTACCTTTCTGGAACTAACTTGCTGTAGTGTTCACTATGGACTCCAAAGTGATCACTTTCACCTCAAACTTTCTCAAATGCTAAAAATTCATGGAAAAAGTCTAGAAACTCCTGCACAATTATTCAAATGATTAAAATTGCAAACTGTATCTATGTAAATCAATGTAAATTAACCAAAAATTAAGAAACCTATGATATTTGACCAAAACGATGTTTTTATGTTATTTACACTTCCTAAGTTTACTTTTTCGATTAAGAAACATTAAAATCACAAGTAAAAATCCAATAAAATGTGGATTCATCACAACCCCAAACTTAAACTTTTGCTTGTCCTCAAGCAAATCAAAATTCAAGAAAGTTACTTGCAAGAGGGTTGGATTTATCCAAAAATTTTCTTTCAAAATTTTCATTCGAAGATCATACCCTAATTGACACTTCCAATGTTTCCAAAATCATGGATTCATTCAACAAAGAAATCATGCCCAAATCTATTATTTTCAAGCAAAGTCCCACTAAATTGAAATAAAAATCCAGCAAAGTTTCATGCAATCCACACAGTGCAAAGAAATTATCTAGCTCACAAGATGGTGTTTCACTCTTCACTCATCAATATTTCAGGCTAAGTGTTTTTCCTCAATTCATGCATTGTGCCTCACCCTACCATATGCTTGCCCATATTCTCAATCTCCTTTGCCTAGATGCAATGAACCACCTATCATGAGGACTTTGTTGGTCACAAATGGATTAAGTTAGGTTCAATTTTGATCAAGGAGGGTCAAAAGCTCAAGTGGGTTTTTAAGAGGAGGGAATTCCTTTAAGTAAGTGAGTACAACAACTAAGAGTGGAATGCATTAAATGATGCAGCAAGTGAGATTCAAGGACTCTTTCACCATACTTTTCATTTACTTTGCCTTATGTGGAGAATCCTTTTTTCTATCAAAATGACTTGCTGTATTTTTCTTTTTTCTTTTTCATTCATTCATCATCAATTTTTTATGGACTTCGACAATCATTCTCTTCTTCAATTTCAAACATTTTTTTTTACATGTATTAATAACATGTATGATATTCACCACCCCAAACTTAAGATTTTGCTTGTCCTCAAGCAACTACAGTGATAATCAGCACCCCAAACTTAGTTTCTGGCATTCACTCTTGATACAACTCAAAAGAAATTCCTTTCTTGAGGTAATAAAAATAGTTTTGCAGACTAAGTTTGGCAAAAATCATAGTTTGGAACAAGGTAATTAGGTGCAAGGGTGTTTTAGGGTGGGTGGGTGTGCACAAGGACGGCCTCAATCATCTATATGAGAAATTGCACAATGCATATTCAATTAAGAAACAGGGCAAGTTCTAGAGGATAGATGCAACAATACATGTTATAGTGCACACAGAAAAGAAATTAAAGGCTCAATTCTTTGCTATGGTAAAGGTGATAATTACTTAGCAACATGTGAGTACAGTTCACCTTACAAGAAAATATGTTCAGTATGGTAGGAATGGTAAATATGTACAAAATAGAGAATGATTGTGAGTTGAATGGGAAGTGCAATCAGAATATAAAATTGGAATTACAAAATTGGACTAAATTAAAAATAAAAGCACAAAGGAAAAATATATTTTTGTATGTTTTTGGCTATCACTGTGCAAGGAATTTAGACTGAGCAGTTATGAAATAAAGGCAAAGAGATCACTCCCCTTTTTATGGATGATGGCTCACAATTCAGGAATCAAATTGATGCTCCTCTTGATGGGACTGAGGGCACACTCTTAAGTTCTGAAACCTACTGCACATGATCCTTTCTTGATTTTATGCAAAAATTGGATCCAAAATTTGTGTTCTCCCTATGCAAAATTCAGAATTATGCAAAAAACACATGTCAAATATCAAAGTAAAATGCAGATTAGAATGTTTATGCAGCAGAATTCATGAGATATCCAAAACTCAAATGCAAGACCATTGCTAAATGCATAAAATAAATTGAAAACTTCTAAGAAAACTGTGAGTTGCCTCTCACACAGCGCTCTTTTAACGTCACTAGCTTGACACCTTATGATCTTTAATTCTAGGAGATACTTTTGATAGTAGTGGTTTAAGTTGTATCCCTAGATATTTCTCTTTTTGCTCATAAATCTGCAACACTTTATTTAATTGAGAACTTGGAAGAAATAATTGCGGAGGGATTTCTAGCTGCTTGATGAACTCATTGAGCTTTTCTTCACGCTTTTCACTACCTTGATGTGCAGAATATTGTGTACTCTTGCTATACTTTGGCTGTTGTACGCTTGGATATATAGTGATGTAATATTCATACTTCAAGAGCTCAGGCAAAGGCTTCAATTCCGATGCGGGAGGCAATGTAAAAATTGGAGCTGGATGTGCAGCTTGCACTTCAACAAATGCATCATGATTCATTTCCTTCGAACTTGCAATGGCTGCATCATGATTTGCTTCCTCAGAATCTGCAATAGCTGCATGAAAATCACCATACACATATGTATCAATTTTAGTACAAAAGCTACATTTTGCAGAATCAGTACAACCATCACAAGTAAAAGAATTAGGATATTTGGCTAAGTTAGGATAATTAATACAATCTGAAAATTCAGAAAACTCAGCCAAATTATCATCAACTAAATCATTCAACAAATCAATATGGCAAACTAAATGAAATGAATGAGAAGCAAGTTGCTCAAAATTTTTTGCTGCATTAGCAAAAGTAGCACAAGGAGTAGGAGCATAATCTGCACTTGCTAGGCTACTATATTTGTTGCAATCACTTGCTAGAGCAGCAGTATTAAGATCTTCATCAGTTGGTTGCTCCTCTTGCGAGTCTTTAATGGTCTTTTCTAATCTCAAGGTGTTGGCACGAATATCCTCTAGATTGACAGGTGGTTGTGCAGATAGATTACCAGAACCTTGAGATTGTAAATGGTTTAAAGCAGAAGCCAACTGTCCAATCTGATTTTCCAAGTTTTGAATGGTTGCTTCTGTTCTCTGTTGGAAATTCAGATCATTAACTACCATTTTCCTCATCAATTCTTCCAAGGAAAGCTCACTCTTGCAAGGTGCAGCAGTTTGTGGTGGAGGTTGATGTTGTTGCTGCTGTGTAAAATTCCCCCATTTCAAGTTTGGGTGACTCATCCAACCTGCAGGTTCATACAATGTAGGACAAGAATTAGTGGGGTGTTCATGTGAAGCACATATCTCACATAACCTTGTTGCCCTCTGTGACAATGCTAATTGCTTGATCAATGAAGCTAAATCATCTAACTTGTCCTCTAGTTTTCTATAATCAGCAACATGAGTACTTTCTATCTCAAAAACTCCACTATTTAAGGGCACTGGATTGCTTCTAGTGCTGAACTGCTAATTATTAGAGGCCATGTTCTCAATTAATTACCTTGCTGCAATAGGAGTTTTATCTACCAAGGCTCCTCCACTGGCTACATCAATCATCTGTCTATCGATGGATGATATAGCTTTGTCGAACACTTATCAAATGTACAAGGTTTTCGCAATTATTTGTAGAATAATGTCAACCAAGGTCGAATTCTCGAGGACGCGTTTATATCTAATTCTTCTTTGCCGAGTTGTTAAAATGAAACAAAAGATTGGGGAATTTTGAGAGTTTAAGAATAATCTGATCAAACGCATAAAATTCTGGAATAAAAGAGAAATCAAATGAGAATTAATTGATCCACAAGTCATAGATTCATGCAAACAACATCCTTCATTGTTTCCCTAATTTGAACATCTAATCCATTAACTAATTCAATCGAATTTGCTAACAAACTAGATTACGAATTTGACTAATAGATCTATCAATCTAATTCAATTTCATGAATCAAACTACAATCGCAATTCAATTCAATTCCTATCCCCAAACGTTATCAATATCTTGAAAAACGAAAGAGAAGAGGAGAAAAGAGAATTCAAACTTGGAGCCACTCTGAATCTTCCTTGCAATTCCCTATTCCTTGTGTATCAATCCAAGAAGCCTAGCCTTCCATTGAATCCAATGCTCAGCCAAGTCAAGAAGAGAGAAGAAGAAAGAAGAAAGAAGAAAATGAAAAGTCACACCAAGAGAAGAGAGAGAATTCGAGAGACAATTTTAGGAGCCAAAACCGAATTTTAAAAGTGTGTCAAAACAAAAACCAAAAAAAACGTTTGCAAAGTGGAGCCTCTAACAAATTAATAGGCACCACTTATGATCAGATCCAACACTAAAAAGAAGGGCCCACAAGTGTGATTAAACAGCCCAAATTACAAGCTAATGAAATGTTAATACAAATGAAATGAAATTACAAGAACAAAATTCGAATACAAAAATTCCTGCACAATTTTCCTAAATTCAAAAATTCATAGAAAATAGAAAACAGCTTCAATTTGGACGATCTGCACATGCATTTTATAGCCCAGAAAATAAGGAATCCAATGCAACTGGAATCAGACTAAACGGACATATGTGGAAAAAGTTACGATCAAAACAATGACTGCAGGTCTGAAAACAGAATTTAGACATTAATTGAAATTTAGTTCCTATCATCCAATTAACTAGGAAATGCCATAATTTGTGAAATAAGGGAACATGAAAGGTAATTTACACACTCTAAAGGATTGAAAATGTGCACAAATAATGCATGCTATCAAATTCCCCCACACTTAAGACTTTGTACTCCGGGCAAAGTATGGAACTCAAAATATCAATCGGTGGACAAAACTCAACCAAGCTCAATATCCATAGCGATAATGAAAAATCAATCCACACACTCCAACTCAACAAGGTAAAACTCATCAAATCAATGCAAGAGAAATATATGTGGTAAAATCCTCTCAAGACATACTCTCAATCTCTCAAGTGTTTAAGGTAAAATGTATCACTCAAGTGCACAATCAATGAAGCATGATCAACCATAGGCTTGCTTATTGCCTACTTCTCCACTAGAATACACATATACACACAAAAATCAAGAGGTCTTGCATAGGGTGTATTGGGGCTAGGATGAAGGTAGGAAAACCACAAGGGTGAGCAAGCTAAAACCAAAGAGGAAATAAGAACAATGGGGAATGAATGCAAAGAAAATAAATGTGAAAGTAAGTCCCCTAAGTGAAAACATAATGCAATGCAATACAATAAACCAATCCCCAAATGGATATCATTGGCCTTCACTTTCCTCTATTTATTGCTTACTTTTTAGTTCTTTTTTTTTTCACTTTTTTTTTATTTGCTCCCCTTTTGGTAATTTGGGGTTAAATTTCTTTTTATTTTCCAAATCTTTTTTTTTTTAAACAAAATAGCTCCACTAAAACCTCCAAGCTACAAGATAAACAACACAAACAACCAACCAACCAAAATTGCATTTTCTAAGAGAATTCCCCCACACTTATTTCTATGATCATTCCCAAAACAATTCCAAAGTTATTAAATCCCTAAGGTTGGGTCATCACATGGTTTTACACTTTGGTTTGTAATGAGTTAAGATCACAAAAAAAATGGAAATATTAGGCTCAAGGGGGCTCAACAATGGACATAGTGCAAGGTTGGCTTCTTTTTTAGTAGCTCTTAAGAAAGAAACAATGCCTCTATCATTTAAATGCATGCATATGGAAATGTAATTTCAAAAAGGCTCAAAGCAAGTTCTAGAGTCACACAACAATGAGTGCAATCACACAATGAAAGAAAGCAAAATGACATGATGTTGTCATTTATCTCAATGGCCCAAAACCTCACAAGGTAAATATTCTACCACACATAATCCAACATACAAGATTCTCAAAGTCTACCTATCAAACTAAAGCATGATTTAATCAATCCATCAAAGCCATGAAAAATCACCTAATTGAGTTATGTACAACAATTACAACAAACAAACAAACAAATGAAAACATGAAACACAAATGAAATTAAAAAAAAAATCAAATATGTACAAAATGAGTGACATGATACACCCCCCCACACTTAAAATCCACATTGTCCTCAATGTATACACAATAAGCAAAAAGACAATCCAAACAATCCAAAAGTGAGGGAGTGGAAAGAAAAACTCCCCTATCAATCAAGGGTAAATGGCCAATCCAAATGTAGACTCCTCCTCCTCTTGTGCATGCTCTTTCAAGTCCTCATGAAAAACTTTAAGTCTATGCCCATTAACTTTGAAGCTCCTTTGGGATCCCATGTCTTGAAGCTCAACTACAGCATAAAGAAAAACATTAATAACAAGATAAGGTCCATCCCATCTAGATCTCAACTTACCGGGCATCAACTTAAGTCTAGAATTATATAAAAGAACTTTATCACCAATATGAAACTCTTTCTGGCCTATCCTCTTATCATGGAATGCTTTGGTTCTCTCTTTGTAAATGTTGGAATTCTCATATGCCTCCCTACGAATCTCCTCCAACTCTTGCAATTGAAGCTTCCTATGAGAACCCGCTGCATCCATATCCAAGTTACATTGCTTGATTGCCTAATATGCCTTATGCTCCACTTTTACCGGTAGGTGACATGCCTTTCCAAAAACAACCCTATAAGGAGACATCCCTATGGGTGTTTTGTAGGCTGTCCTATAAGCCCAAAAAGCATCCTCCAAGCGCAAACTCCAATCCTTCCTATTAGGATGGACAGTCTTCTCCAAAATTTGCTTGATTTTTCGATTGGAGATTTTCGCTTGTCCGTTAGTTTGGGGGTGGTATGGTGTGGAAACTCTATGCATAACCCCAAACTTCCGAAGCAAGGCATCCATGGTACGATTGCAAAAGTGTGATCCTTGGTCACTAATCAAAGCTCTAGGAAATCCAAACCTGCAGAAAATATGTGATCTAACAAAATCCATGATGAATCCATATTTTTACTGATATTTTAGCATAATTCTAGCTCATTTAATAAGAAAAATATATGAAGAAAGCAGAAAAACTCAGAAAAAGAGAATGATTGAAAGTTTTAATTCAATTTGTAGTTATTTTCGCATTTGTAGAATTTATGATTAGTTCTTAAGGAATTTATCTTGTTTTGAAGGAATAAGCTGAGCAAAAGTCATGGAAATGGAGAATCAATGGGAAGGAAGAGGAAGAATGGCAATGCTGGACTCCAAAATACAAGAATTATGGGTTGCAGCCTGGGCGTGATCACTATTGTTAGCGAAAGTGAACGTTCCAGAGAGACTTCATTCCTGATGAGCTGCGCGTTGTCACTTTCGCCAACGAAAGTGAGCGTTCCAGAGGCACTTGTATCAGGACAGCTTGCGCGTGGTTACTATTACTCACGAAAGTGATCACGCGCAGCCCTTGACCTCCTGCGTTGCCACTATTATGAACAAAAGTGAATGTTCCAGAGAAGAGAAGCCTTCAACTCTGCAAGTTGCGCGTGGTTACTCTTGCTCTTGAAAGTGAACACGCACACTACATAAAGCTTCTGCGTGGTTACTCTTGTGAAGAAAAGTGACAACGCGCAGAACTGAGTTTCTATAAATACCTGATTGAAGCGCGAAACTGGGATCTGCTTGCTCATTTTTCTGTTTTGTTAGTTAGAGTCTCATTGAGAGAGAGTGGAGAGAAGATTGGGGTCGAAGCTTGAAGCTCCAAGAAGAGGGATCGGATTGGAGCTCGTGGCCATGGCTGCTTTGCATTCTTCTTCATCTTCTTCTTCTTCTTTCTCTGTTTTTGTTGCAATGTGTGCTTAATTTCCCATAGTTAGGGGTTTATGGAACTCGAATTGATGTATTGATTCGACTTTATCTTCTGAACTTTAAGTTCTTGGATTAATTGAGTTGTTAATTCTGCTTTTCATGCAATCTCTGAATGGAAATTCATTTGATTAATCAAGAGGAATCTTTACCAATGGGAATTGGATTGTTTGCTCCGATCTGAATTGGCAACCAGAGTTTAGGGATTTCTTAGGGATAAGGAGACCTAATTCTGCAATCTTATAGTTCTAATTCTTAATGCAACCTGAAATTGAATCTCACCTAAGGGATTAGGGAGGTTTAGTGGATTGTTAGGGTCAATGAGTTAAGGAATTAACCTTTGGCTAGATATATGTGAAACTGATTGTCAATTATTCAATTGCTTGAATGTTCAGAGGATTTAATTGGATTGATATTGATATTCTTGTGAAGTAAATTCCTAACTATCCTTCATTGCTATTTCATTTTATCACAAATCTTATACTCTGTTTCTCTGCAAGTTCTTTGCTTTAATTGCTTTGGTTTATTGCTGTTATATGTTACAAATCTCCTTCAAAAATTCGTATGGCTCAAATGGTTATAATTCTGTGAAGTGGTACTTGAAACCTAAATTCCCTGTGGAGCGATATTCTGATCTTAAATTTACTCATCACTTGCTGCAATCCTAGTGCACTTGCTAGTGTTAGATTGCAAACAACAAGTTTTTGGCGCCGTTGCCGGGGAAATTAGAGTTTCAATATCATTAGTAACATAAGAATAGCTAGATTGAGTATTTTGTTTTCTGAATTTCTATAGTAGTAGTCTGTAGTTAGACATTTTGTCCATTCTGCATAATTCTGCAACTTTTTAAATTTTGTTTCAATTACTTTTACTGATAATTACTGCATAATTTCGTGGTGCAGTTCTGAATACTAACTTGTAGTTTACTTTTGCTTTATTTTGAATTGTATATGCGTGGCAAAAACAAAAACAAATCAACTCTAGTCTTTGATCCTGACATAGACATAACCTTAAGAAGATTGAGAAAAGAGTCTAGAGCAGAAAAAGCCATAGGGAGTGATAGTGAGTTAGAAGCTGTCCATTCTCCAGAATCTCAGAGTAATCCTAGAGTGAAAAGAACACCTACATCTTTGAGACAACTAAATTCAGAAATAGAGATGGCAGAACAGAACAGATTTAGAACATTAGGGGACTATGCTATTCCTAACATGCAAGGTTTTAACTCTTCTATAATCAGGCCAACTATTCAAGCCAACCATTTTGAGATTAAACTTGCTTTATTACACTTAGTCCAACAAGATCAGTTTTCTGGTGGAAATTCTGATGATCCTAACTTACATATTTCAAATTTTCTACAGCTATGTGACACCATAAGAATAAATGGGGTTAGTGAAGAAGCCATCAGACTGAGACTATTTCCTTTTTCCTTGAGAGATAGAGCAAAATGCTGGTTACAAGCTCAACCACAAGGAAGCATCACAACCTGGACAGAACTTGTGAATAAGTTTTTAACCAAGTACTTCCCTCCATCCAAAGCTGCTAAGTTGAGAGGAGAAATTATATCCTTTGTGCAGCAAGAAAGAGAATCATTGTATGAAGCTTGGGAAAGATACAAAGAACTGTTTAGAAGGTGTCCACATCATTGTATTCCAGATTGGATGCAATTGGAAACTTTTTATAATGGGATGAATGCAGTAACAAGAACAATGGTTGATGCTGCTGCTGGAGGTTCATTAAATACAAAGTCCTTAGAAGAAGCTCAAAGGATTATTGACATGATGGCATCTTCAATGTATCAGAATTCAAACTCAAGGAATCAAGGAAGAAACTCTGGTCATGAAGCTAAAGTTCTGGAAACTATTCTTGCACAAAATCAGCTACAAAATCAAATGTTTTCAGAACAATTAGCTGCCTTAACACAACAAATCAACAATCTGCAAACAGGGAGTATGCCTACCAGTCAGCTAAGTTGTGATTTTTGTGGAGGAAACCATGCGAATGGTGCATGTGAGGCATCCACAAGTGAACCACAAGAGCAAGTGAATTATATGAATAATTTTCAGAGACAACAGCCATCATATCCCCCTGGATTTCAATTTTTGAATAATAGAACTCAGCAATATTCTAATTGGAATAATCAATATTCTGCTGCAAAGAATTCTAATTCAAATTTGCCTTTTTCTAATGCAGGTCCAGCAACACAACAGCCTTATTTTCAGAGGAATTCATCCACTCAACCTCAAGGAAATCAGAAATTTTCTAGACCTATGAATGAGAGGTTGACTGAGATGGAAGAGACTATGCTGCAATTCATGAAGGTGACTCAAACAAGCTTCAAAAACCAAGAAGCTTCCATGAAGAAACTAGAAACACAGATCGGACAATTAGCTGAACAATTATCCAGCAGGGATGAAGGAAGATTTCCAAGCAATACAGTAGTCAATCCTAAAGAGCAATGTCAAGCCATAACTACAAGGAGTGGAGCTGTAGTTGCAAGCCCTAAACTAGCAGAAAAGAAAATGAATGATGTAGTAGAAAGAAACATTGAACAAGATCTGCAACAAGGAAATTTTAAGATATTGAAGAAAGACCATTCAGAAGAAAAAGAAAAAGTTCCCATGAATTCTGAAAGGAAAACCAAAAAGCAACTCTTTGAAGAAGCTTGTAAGCCAATAGACCCAGAAAAATACAAGAGGCTGCCTTATCCTCAAAGAGTCCAAAATCCTAAACAAGAGGAACAATTTGAAAGGTTTATGAATGTCTTTAAGAAATTACAAATTAACATTCCTTTTGCAGAAGCTTTGGAGCAAATGCCTTCATATGCAAAGTTCATGAAAGAACTACTTTCCAGAAAAAGGAAGCTAGAGCATGACAAAACAGTACCTTTGACAGAGAAGTGCAGTGCCATTCTCAAGAGAAAGCTTCCTCAAAAGTTGAAAGATCCTGGATCATTTAGCATTCCTTGTGAAATAGGAAACTGCACTGTGGGAAGAGCATTGTGTGACTTGGGAGCAAGCATAAATCTGATGCTATTAGCCGTTCTGCAGAAACTTGGAATAGAGGAAGTGAAGCCTACCAACATTACACTGCAGCTATCTGATAGATCATACACTTATCCATATGGAGTTGTTGAAGATTTATTAGTTAAAGTTGATAAGTTCATTTTTCCTACAGATTTTGTAATTCTGGACATGGAGGTGGATTCCAACATTCCTTTGATCCTAGGGAGGCCATTTCTTGCAACTGGAAGAGCTTTAATAGATGTGCAAAAAGGTGAACTTATGCTTCGAGTTCAAGATGAGAAGGTAATATTTAATGTGTTTGAAGCTTTAAAATATCCAGTTGAAGATAATACATGTATGAAGATAGATATACAGGATACTTTCATTACACAACATTATATGAAAGAATTTGATGAAATTGCTGTGTTAGAAGAGATAATATCTGCAGGGAATGACAAATCTGAAACTCTGAATGAAGAAGATATCATGGAAGTGCAGCAGTAACTAGAAGCTCTGCCAATTCAAAAACCTGCAGAAAATATAGTGAAAGAAGAGCTGAAAAAGGATGCTAAAGAAGAAGAAAAGCAAAGGTTAGAACTGAAACAACTCCCTTCACACTTGCGGTATGCATTTCTGGATGAGAATCATGAAAACCCAGTCATCATCAACAATGAACTTAAGGAAGAACAAGAGGAAAAATTGCTCAGAATTTTGAGAGAACACAAATCTGCAATTGGCTGGAGTATTGCAGATCTGAAAGGTATAAATCCCTCATTTTGTAAGCACAGAATTTTATTTGAAGAGAATTTCAAACCTGTTGTGCAGCCACAAAGGAGGTTAAACCCAGCCATGAAAGAGGTAGTTAAAAAAGAGGTCATAAAGCTGTTAGATGCAGGAATAATATACCCAATTTCTGACAGCAATTGGGTAAGTCCAGTCCAAGTTGTTCCAAAGAAAGGTGGTATGATAGTTGTACCTAATGAAAAGAATGAACTTGTCCCTACTAGGACTGTGACTGGATGGAGAATGTGCATAGACTATAGAAAATTAAATGATGCAACCAGAAAAGACCATTTCCCACTACCATTTGCAGATCAAATGTTAGAAAGACTTGCTGGACATTCATTTTATTGTTTTCTTGATGGGTATTCAGGATATAATCAAATAGCTGTAGATCCTTTAGATCAAAAGAAAACTGCATTTACATGTCCATTTGGAGTCTTTGCATATAGGAGAATGCCATTTGGTTTGTGTAATGCCCCTGCCACTTTCCAAAGATGCATGCTTTCTATTTTTTCTGATATGGTAGAAAACATCATAGAAGTGTTCATGGACGATTTCTCTGTTTTTGGTGATTCTTTTGATGATTGTTTAGCTAATCTATCCACTGTTTTGCAGAGATGTCAAGATACTAACCTTGTGTTAAATTGGGAGAAGTGCCATTTCATGGTACAAGAAGGCATTGTCCTTGGTCATAAAATTTCAGAGAAAGGAATGGAGGTGGACCAAGCTAAAATAGAAGTCATTAGTAAATTGCCTCCACCTGTCAATGTTAAGGGAGTTAGAAGTTTTCTAGGACATGCTGGTTTTTATAGAAGATTCATAAAAGATTTTTCCAAGATTGCTAAACCCTTGAGTAATTTACTTGTAAAAGATGCAGATTTCATATTTGATGATAACTGTTTGCATGCATTTTCTGTTTTAAAAGAGAAACTGATTTCTGCACCTATTCTTGCAAAACCAGATTGGAAATTACCTTTTGAACTCATGTGTGATGCAAGTGATAATGCAGTGGGTGCTGTTTTAGGACAGAGGAAAGATAGGAAATTACATGCTATCTATTATTCAAGCAAAGTGTTAAATCCTGCACAAGTGAATTACACAACAACAGAAAAAGAACTTTTAGCTGTTGTACATGCTTTTGATAAGTTCAGATCATATTTAATGGGTTCAAAAGTGATTGTATACACTGATCATGCTGCTCTTAAATATCTTTTGACAAAACAGGATGCAAAGCCCAGATTATTAAGATGGATTCTACTCCTCCAAGAATTTGAGCTAGAGATCAAAGACAAAAAAGGGAAAGAAAACAGTGTTGCTGACCACTTGTCAAGATTACCACTTGAAGTCATACCATTTGGAGTGGAACAAATTAAAGAAGAATTTCCAGATGAAAGCCTATTCAAGATTGAATCACAGCCCTGGTTTGCTGATATAGCCAACTTTAAAGCTACACACCATGTTCCAAATTGGATGAATTGGCAGCAGAGAAAAAAATTCTTCCATGATAGCAAATATTATGTTTGGGAAGATCCACTACTGTTCAAAATTGGAATAGATGGATTGCTGAGAAGGTGTATACCAGAGGAAGAGCAGCAAGATGTTTTGTGGCATTGCCACAGTTCAGAATATGGAGGACATCATGGAAGTTCAAGAACAGCAGCAAAGGTTTTGCAATCTGGTCTTTTCTGGCCAACTTTGTTCAAAGATGCTAAGAACTATGTGGAAAGGTGTGATAGATGCCAAAGAATGGGGAATATATCTAGAAAACATGAGATGCCATTACAAAATATACTTGAAGTAGAATTGTTTGACATGTGGGGAATAGACTTCATGGGTCCTTTCCCTACCTCATTCTCGAATGAGTACATGCTTGTAGCAGTGGACTATGTGTCCAAATGGGTGGAAGCAATTCCTACCAGAACCAATGATGCTAAGACTGTTATTGCATTTATCAAAAAGAACATTTTATCAAGATTTGGAGTGCCCAGAATTCTGATAAGTGATGGAGGAAGCCATTTCTGCAACAGATATCTAGAATCTTAAGAACAAGGCAAGTTCTAGAGAATACAGCCAAATATGATTAATCACACAAGAAAAGAATTAGACAGCTCAAATTCTCACTAGGGTATTATAAGTGATCATGTGGATTAAGAAAACACAATGCACTTTTCAGAAATTTATGCACCTAGTGGCAACTGCCTCATTTTTGAGAATACAAGTGTGATCTCATTTTGAGAATGGGAAAAAAACTTAAAAAAAATTCACACAGAATTCACAAAATTGTCACCCATCTTGCAGTTAATTTGCAGAAAACAACTCATAACCTAGACTATTATTAGTAAATTTTCAGTGTATTGTGTAGCTAACACATGAATCAAGAGTAAGGAATAAACCCCCTTTCATGGCAGCTTGTGCAGGTGTCATCAGCCAATGTGTGTGAGTGTTTGTGAGCTGTGACATTTTCTGCACAAAACACCAAAATTTTGTCAATTAGCAAGGAAAAAGGGATTGAATTCTGCATAATTAATGTGTGTTCAAAACATAATTGTTCAGAATTAGCATGAAACCAAAATATACCAAGTATGCAAATTACAAACCCAAATTCTAAAATGAAACCAAAAAGTTTGAAACTTAATTACAAAACCATTAAGAGAAAATTCGAATTAACAGAAAAGAAAAAAAATCCTAAGCTAGTCATCTTGAGCATCCTCCTCATCAAGAAATTCATCTTCATCTTCTTCCTCATCCTCCTCATCTTCTTCTTCCTCCACCACTTTCTTCAGTTGGCTTGGAAAATGAGTCTTGTTATATTGGCAAGTCTTTAAAACTGATGAGCGTAGACATTGAGCATTCTCAGCACAAGTCTGTGTGTGATAAAGTTCATCTGTCATTCCCATCTTCTGACCAAGATTCATCAACACACATTCCACTAGCATGGTTTCCTGCCCTTCAAACTGTTGTGGAGCTCAGTGTTTTCGTTCAGCCAATTGATTTTGCCTTTCAACCAAAAGAATATAGGATGTCCTTCATCTTCATTGGTTTCTCCTTTCTGAACTGAGTAGGGATAGGTGCAGCTGAAGTGCAGGAGGTGTGGCATAGATTTCCTTTACCATTGAGACAGAGATAGGGGGAGCAGATCTGATTTTCTCTTGGTAGTCTCCAACTTCAACCCCTGCATCCTCACAAAGTAAAGTGATTAATGAGGGAAAGGTAGTGAATCTCTTTTTGTTTTCAGAATATTTAAGATACATTCACTAATTACTTCCCCTGCATCAATGTACATATCATTAACAATAGCCAAACAATAATTCAGCCCTCTTTACTGCCAGGGTTGAACTATGCTTGACTGGCATGAAAGAGTTTCAATAGAAAGGTACTCCAGACTTTAGCAAATGGTAGTAGGTTCTTTGGTGTGATGCACTTGGGTTTCTGGGCGAGGTTCAGCGCCAAGTTGTGCCTGGCCTTCCAATTATGTGCAGGATTTCAATATAATCCTTGTCTTGACTATTCTTAAATTCAGTGAAGTCCATCTGCCCAGGTTGTCTTTCAGTGTAAATTTCCAACACTCGATTGATGTTGGCAGCAGTGAAATCCACCCTCATACCCTTGACCATTGTTGAAATTTGGGAATTTGGTCTCCCTTGAACCGCATTGCATTTGCATAAAAACTCCTGTGAATTTCTCTCCAACCATTATCAGCCAAGGAGTAGAAGTTGTCCCATCCCCTTTTCTGAATTTCTTCTGAGTACTCAGGGTAGTTTCCTTCAGCAATTTCAAAGGCTCTATCTGGGACAATCTTCCTCCTCAGAATATTTGCCTTGAAATAAGTTTTCATGAGCAATGCTCCTGAATCTTGGATCATGATCAGTAGGGGTAGAGGTAGAAGGCGCATTTCTTCTAGTCGGCTGAGGTGGTGAAGAGGTTGCAGGTGTGGTTACACTTGCTGAGGAGGGTCAGCAATTTCAATGGGTGAGGAAGGTGAGACACCATCAGTTCTTGCTCTTTTAGTGGTTGAATAATTCCTGGCTGTTCCAGCTTGCATATTCCTGATAGATCTCCTTCTTGGGTGTTGCTGGCAGATCCAGCTTTGGTCTTCTTAGAAGGTCCAACTGGTGTATTCAAAGAAGTTCTGACCATTTTGAAGTGGCTGCAAAAACAAGCAAGTAATTTGACAGTTTAAAATTCATGACACAGAATTGTGACAGTATACATCTCTCTTACTTAGATAATTTCAATCAAATCCATGTGCAGAATTCCAACTTGCAGTATGTATCTATTTACAATCAGTTTGCTGTCATGAGAATGTAAATCATATCAAACACACAAGCACTATTGCAAATTACTAGCAATCACAGTCAAAATTGGTTAAACCTTTAAATTTGTAGTTTAGAGTGCACACTCTCAAAGCACATCAGGTTAACACAGAGATGCTATTATAGTCATCAGCATATATATATATATATTTTTATGCTCTCTTAACTTTTCAGATACACCAGAACTAGGTACAAAATTAATCAAACCTATTCAGGGATTTTAAACTGGCCTTCAATAATTTGTTCCCTCAAAGTTCACAATTTCATCAAGAATGCAGAAAAAGAATCACAAGTTTCAACCAAATTTCAACTACTAATGATTCCTAAAAGAAATTTTCTCTGACAGTGAAATTCATCCAGAATACTGCCTATTATTTCTTTGAATCACATACAATTAGGACAGTGCACTCATTCATTATCATCAAAGACTAAAGATCAGCTTAATGCAGGACTTATCAATATGGTATCTGTACAATCATGCAGTGCAATATACAGCAGTAACTTATTCCATACAACTCAGTTCAGACATCAACATTCAAATATTGCATGCAAGGAGTATTTTCGTTGATGGCAACTGGAGTATTTCTATTTCTTTCAAAGTCATGTTCAGATTTTTTTGCATAATGCAGATGTAAATATGTTAACAGAGGAGATTGAATGACTTTGAAAACCATTCACAGTATTTAAAGTTCCTTATATCAATTACGCTCAAGATATTTCCCATTTGCCATTTTTGACATTTTTCCAGAGTTGCAGCAAAGAAAAACTCTAAATACAATTTCAGAGAATGCAGAGAACGTACCTGGAGCTTCAAAAATGTGAATGACAATGAAAAAGAGGGAGAAATTGCTTGCTGGTTGCTTCATGAAGAGATGAAAGTCAGAGAAATTCAGAGGGAAATGGGATTTAGGTTTAAAATGGATGTGAGCGTGGTTCCTTTATATGGAATTTGGGGTCACGAAAGTGCACGTGCCCACTTTTTAAGTGAAAGTGAACGTTCCCTTTAAATTCTGCGTTGTCACTCTTGTCTAACAGAGTGAGTGTTCCAGAGAACTTGAAATTTTGAATGCAATGCGCGTTATCTTTATTGCTGGGAAAAGTGATAACACGCAAGCTTATTGCTTGAGCGTAGGTACTTTTATCAGTAAAAGGAGTAACGCGCTATGAAATATTCTATACTTACCTGCGCGTGATCACTCTTGACAAGGAAAGGAGGTGATCCAGAGAGTGTGTTTTTCTTCATCTGCCTCTGCGTTATCACTCTCATCAGCGAGAGTGATTGTTCCAGAGAGCTGTGTTTTCCATCTGCCTCTGGTTATCACTCTCATCAGCGAGAGTGATTGTTCCAGAGGGGAAATCTCAGAATTCCATCTCTGCTTGATGCTTTCCTGCAAAAGAGTGATTCCTTTCATCAATCCAAGTTCTCCAAACTTTAATTGGCTCACTTAACAAATCATAATTATTCCAATACACACTCACCATATAAATACCTATTTCCCTCATCATGTTCACCTTTAATTACATATGCAACATTCATCCAAAGCTGAATTCTGCAGAATTTCTACTCAACATATTTCACAATGCAATTCTGACTTTTCCATAACACATTATAATATGAAGTCCAATTGCATTTATCAGATTTGCCACAAATGACAGATTTTAGCATGCTTCAAAAATTATCTTTTGCATCAAAATTACAGAATATGATGAGTATGATGCAGAACTTTGTATTTTGCAGAGAATTTGTAGAATTTGATAACTATTATTCAGACTGTACAAGAACTTTAAGCATTCTAATTAATTCCAATCTGCATTCTTGTTTCAGCCACCAGATTTATTCCAAACATCAAATTCAGCAAGGTAACCAAGATGAAAAGTGCAGACTTTTGACTCTTATGAACACTGTTAATTCAAAATTAATGCAGAAAAGTTAATTTGGGTTAGAAATGTGAGTTGCCTCTCACAAAGCGCTTCTTAATGTCACTAGCTTGACATTAGTTGTTCCTCACTCAAGAGGAACCAATTTCAAGCACACTTGGACTTTCTCAATCTGACCTCCATGATAGATTTTAGTCTTTGTCCATTCACCTTGAACTCTCTCCCATCCTTTGGATCTGCTATTAGTACAGCACCATATGGAAATACTTCTTTCACCACAAAAGGTCCAGACCACTTAGATTTTAATTCCCTGAAAACAATCTCAACCTGAATTAAAAAGCAAAACAGACTGCCCAGGTTTTAATCTCTTTTTAGAATAAACTTGTCATGCAGCTTTTTGGTCCTTTCCTTATACATTTTGGCATTTTCATATGCATTGAGTCTAAACTCGTCTAATTCATGCAGCTGTAACAATCTTTTTATTTCCTGCCATTCTCAATTTCAACCATTTCACAGCCCAAAAAGCTTTATGCTCTAGTTCCACTGGTAAATGGCAGGCTTTTCCATATACTAATTGATAAGGAGACATGCCAATTGGTGTCTTGAAAGCTGTCCTGTATGCCCACAAAGCATCATCCACTTTCTTAGACCAGTCCTTCCTTGAACTACTAACTATTTTCTCCAAAATCTGTTTTATTTCTCTGTTGGAACCTCCACTTGACCACTTGTTTGAGGGTGATAGGGTGTAGCTATTCTATGTTTTTACTCCATACTTCTCTCACGGACTGAT